>NC_057801.1:627647562-627845469 GCF_018294505.1 Triticum aestivum
AGTGTGCTTTTTACTGTGCATTTTTTAACACAAAGTTCTCAAAGAGAGTTTGCCTCCTAGGATAAGTTTTCACCAGCCTGCATCTCTCTTTTTTCCAATGATGGAATTCTAAACATGTATCCGTGCTTCTGACAAGAATTCTAAATCTGATGCATTTACTAGCAAGAATTGTGAATTGTCATCTTTGTATTGCAGAAGCTTTTAAATTCTTTAGCATGAGTTTCTTCAAGTTTGGTTGTTCCTGCTGCATATGCCCAGCTAATAGCATGATTTAGCTCTTTGAAACACGTCGTGCGTGTGTGCACGCGCCGCTGTAAGGTTGCAAAGCTTTGGTCCGGATGCTGCTCCGGGACAGATCACCTGAAGCAAAACAATGCACCATATTGCTCAAAGATCAATGTGGAAATGGAATCATAATTCTGAGCTATTTTTGTAGAGACACTGATAAGATGATTCAAACTGCAATGCCTTGATACTGAAAATAGTTAGAACATCTATGTTTGTGCCAAAAAATAACCCCTTACCGGGCTTCCTTCTCTCACTAGATGTAGTGCACAAGTAGATGAACTGATGAACTCATACACATAATTTTGCATATAATTTGTTCAACTATGTCATTATGATTGATAGAATGTAATTATTGAAGAATTAAGAGGATCGGAACCATTGCTTCTCTTTTTGAGAGACATGCTAACAAGAAAGGGAAGACATGCTAACAGACGCGCTCCACTATGTTGTTAGGGTTAAGATTTTTGAGTCCCCGCCCCTGACTCTACTGCTGAAATTACCGTTGAAATCGAGGTAAAATCACTGTTGAACTGGGTGTAAAATCACTACTGTTGATATTCAAATTTAAACTTGAAAAATTAAATCACTGTTTTTTAGTCCCCATTTCTGAACCTATGCTAACCTTGCAAGCAGCATAACAGGCAATGTACTCCAAAATACTATAAGAACTGGAGTAAAAGATGACTGCATCTCACAGAATATAAGAAATGGGGACTCTTGGCTAAGTATGGCAATGCCACAGAGTATAAGAAGTACTCCTGCATCTTACACAATGATAGGTCTAATTTATGCTACTCAACGAAAGAAGAAGAAAAATGCACTGGACATACACTGAAGAAAAATGCACTGTATCATCGGGTAATTGTCCATGGTTCATACCTGAAAATAAGTTTATCTCACGGCATGAATGTAAGTATCTGTTCCGCATTCATGGGCTATCTACCCAAGGTAAACCTAGAAAATGAGTTATATCCAGGACAAGCCACTGTCAATTAACACAAACGTTTGATCATCTCACTCTACTTACTGTCAATTGACACTGTATAACTGTCAGCTCCATTCACTAGCAGCAGCCAGCACTTCTGAATCTAATCTTTCTTGGGCAAGCTCGGCTACTTGTTGTTAGTCATTCACTAAAAGATCCTCAACAGACTGCATGCATCTAGTATTAAATTTCTTGGACGGATCATCTCTTTTAGCAAAGGACTGTAATAATTAACTAACTGAAAATTTGACATTCTGGACTATGCTTGGCTCTGGTTTTGTGAAATCTCATCTCTTTTCTAGTGCCATGACTAGTCATGAATTTTATTTTACTTTCCCCACTTTATAACATTCAGAAATTGTTTACTAGCTCAAGCTTCTCCTTTGCACTTTATCACTTCAATCTGCTGCTACCTCAAGCTTCTCGTTTACACTTGTGCCAAGTAGCATTTTTTCCTTGTATAATTATATGGTGGTTGACTGAGCTGCTACTTTTTCCTTGTAGAAGATCGCAGGTCGAGTGGGAGGGATCCAGTTGCGACGACACCGAATCACTAGCAAGGCAGCTGCCTAGAATAATAGGTATTTTTGTTACGCTTTCAGTTCGTGTCAGCAGGGAGATATAATGTTTTACAATCTTTCTGGTTATATTGGAGTTAGGTTTTTTGAATATGAGTAGCAGTGACTTGGATATACCTTATGGAGTTGTAACAGTTCCTCTTGGTGCTTAGGTGCATTTTCTTTGTGTAACTTGGTTTTAAAATGTGATTTGGTCTTTTGTGGCATTTGGATGCCTAAATCCCATTTTCTTAATCATATTGCTTGGAAACTTTTGGTTATCTCCTCTCAGTGATGAAATAATTTATATGTACTGCACTTTTTTCATAATTAGGTAATAACGTTGGTTACAGTTTTGGTAGTTCAAACGGAATGTATCTCATTTTGTAGACAGATTATTTTCTGGAATATCATATATTAAAATTTGTAATGAATGATGGCTTCTACCTGAATTGGTAGACTCTGTGGTGTTAGTTTGTTCTAAATACAGTAAGATAATTTTAACAACTGTAGAACATGTTGAGATTTGCAACTTTTTTGTGACATCAACCAACAGTCCTGTCACTGGGTTATCCTATTTTATATTTTTAATTACTAACTTAAGTTTGAGTAAACAGTGGCAGTGAAGTCCTCATAATAATCAGGCGGATGTTAACTTTCTGATGTCCCCAGAAGTTAACTAAGATTGTGGTGCTAGTAGAGGCACATTGTGGCCTTTTCATCCATATGAAAGTAGAGGCACATTGTGGTGCTAGTTTGCTGGGTTTTGTCTCCGACCATCATGTCGTGATGATATTGCAGGTACCCCGAGAGGCCCTTGAGTTTGCCGGAATGTCGATTAACTTCCGTTGCGGCAAATTCGGGTACTCCATATGTCCTATTTTCAGCAAAGGTCATGCTGAAATTTTCCGTGAATTTTAGCATGACTTTGCTAAAAATAGGACATATGGGGTACTTGTGACTAATGCATGGGCCGGGGTATCTTAGTAGTTAATTAAGTAGGATCAAGTGCCCCGGCGTACTTGTGACTAATGCATGGCTTTTAGGGTGCCTCGGTGTCGATAAAACCGAAATGATGAAAGGTTAGGCTTTTAGGGTGCCTCGGCGTCGAAAAACCCTCAATGATAAAAGCTTAGATTTTAGGATGCCTCGGTGTCGACAAACCCTAAATGATGAGACCATGATCTCGTTCCTTGACAATAACCAACTTTTGACCAAACTTTGTTTCTATTTAGAGAGAAACATGGCCCACAACGATGAGGCCGGGGGTTCGGGCGGCAAGGCATTCTGGGAGCTGTCCCAGGAGATGGAGGAACAACCTCACTTGTATGAGGCCGCCGCCTTCCCCACCGATCCTGAGACCACGGATGGTGCCGCCGAGGATGACCACACTGATGCCACTACTGATGGTGCCACCGAGGATGCCACACTGATGATGGCGGCGCACGCACAGATGGCAGCCAACCGAAGAGGCAACGGAAGGACCGGCGCCCGATCGTGCTCCGCACCCTCAAGGAGGAAGTTACTGAAGTGGACTCCAACGGGAATCCAACAGCGCCCGAACGAATAGTCAAGGGGTACTCGCTTCAGCTCGGGTGCATTGTCCGGAGCACCGTCTCGATCAACACCAAGAACCTGAGGCATCCTGACCGAGGGAATTTGCGCAACCTCCTCTTCACGAAGCTGCACGAACGATACAAGTTCCCCGCTGAATTTGAAAACACAAGCCTCAAAGGGAATAAAGTGAACAATGCTGCCCTCACGAAGATGAGCAAGGCCCTGTCTACTTGGAAAAGCAATGTGAAGAGAATGATCGAGAAAGGTGAGAGTTATCAGAAGATCAAGGAGAAAAACCTTCGATCACCGAAGATGACTACAACGACTTCAAGATCAATTGCTCGAGCACCGCAAGCTCCCAATCAAGTGTGTGGGGGAAACAAATGCGGGAGCTGAACATAGGGGAACACACACTCGGTCCCGGCGGTTACAGAGTGGCGGAGCCTATATGGGACAAGGAGGAGGCGGACCATGCCGAGCAAGGCCTACCGCCCCTCTTCGATAAATACGGTGACAAGCAGACCAGGAACTTTGTCAGGGCCCGGTACAAGAAGGACCCGAAAACAAAGGAGCTTACCACGGATCCGAAGACCAGGCAGCTTGAGCTTGTTCTGGTAAGGAATACACCCCCGCGTAATTAGCTCCATATGGTTGCATTCTAATTAATGAAGCCGAATTTCTAAATGGTTCACATTCCTTCCGCAGGCGACTGAAAGCAGTAGCGCGGGGTCGACTAAGGGAAACCCTTGGGACACCACTCTAAATAGGGGTTGAGTGTAATGAAGAACAAGGATAAGCTCAGTAAGCCGAGTCAGCTGGTCGTGTGGCCGGCAAAGGCTTGTCGACAAAATGGGGGTCATACTACACCGCTGGTGTGCGGAAGGAGAAAAAGACCAGCTCCGAAAGCCAGGCGCGAGAGGTTCAAGAACTCAAGGCATAGGTGGCGCGGATTCCGGAGATTGTCCAAGAGCAAGTGGAACAACGACTCGGAGCGACGATCACCGCCCTTGTGCCTACCTTGATCTCGGGGTTGAGTGCATGGATTGCGGGCGGCCAACAGGGACCGCCCCCGATTCCTAGCTTCACGGCCAGCAACTCGCATAATGCGATGGCGGGGCCATTGGTGCCTCCGGCGGAGGCGGCATTGGTGTCTCCAACGCCGGCACGGGAGCTTAATGCACCCGGGTGTACGCCGGCCGGCACCTCTTCAGCAAGCGGCCCCTTCGTCAACTGCACGCCCGCCGTTGGCGGTGCGTCGACATTAGCCGAGCTCGACGCCATCATCATGGTAACTAAGCCTCTCTCGGCCGAGGACTTCATCTCCTTGCCTTTGACTGGGCATCCCTGACGCCCTACATGTTTTCGCAGGGCGCCGCCGACGTTCCGTGCACTCTCCTCCACTTTGTGAACAACGAGTTGGTCGATGTCGCCAAGGGCAAAATCGTTCAACCGGGCAACCCCTTGTTCCACGGTACCCAGATGCCACCCAACTTGTTTTGGGTTCAACTGGTTCGGGTGCTGCCAGGCTGCGACGACTTGTTACCTCCGATTCGACCCGTCGGGGCCGACGATGAAGACGTGATGACCCTCAGCGCCTGCCTGAGCTGGCCCCTGCTTTGGCCGAAGAGACAGATTCGTTTGGGGGCGGGGGACACCACCCCAAAGACAACACCGCCAGTCGTGCCGGCGCCAAGTCGGCCCCATGGCAAGACCGCCGTAACGGTGCCGGACATCCCTATGCCACTGGATCCAAACATGCATATGGCACAGGATCAGAACAACGACGACGACGACGATGATACATTTGGCAACGTCGATCAGTACTTTGCCGATCATGGGTACGATGGCGACTTCATGGGGCCTCCTTCTCAAGAACCAAACCCAACAAAAGACGTGTGCGATCTAGCTGGTACCGCGGAGAAGCCAAGTTGCAACAGGCGCCGTCTGGCGTTCAGCTCTCAGGAGACGCCTCCAGCTGCCGACTTCACCGAGCCTCAGATAGGCGAGGTGCGAAATATTATCAGCCCCAACACACTCAAGAAGGCGGTCTGTGAGCAGAACTCGGTCCCATTATAGGAGAAGAAGAAGGCACGCAAAAGAAAGACTAAGAAGGGTGCGAGCCAGCCGGCACCGAGTACGATCCGTGCTCAGGACGGGCCACCTTCACCGCAGGATATCTCGAGGAGGGTGCATGTGGCGGGTAGGGCGATGCTACCGACAAATATGCTCAATGCTGCAACCGGTGCTATGCGGAGTCTGCATGATAGTGTTCTTTCTTTGGAGAAGCGGCGTCTCAGGGAGAAGGATGTGGCATACCCAGTTTTCGCGGCCAAGGTGCCAGAGGGCAAGGGCTTTGTGGATAACTCGATCGGGCATACGATCGTCCTGCGTTTTGATGACATCCACGCTATGTTGAACCTTCATCCGCTGCACTACACCTTCGTTCGGCTATTTTCGCTGAGTATGGAGATGCGGATCATTCGCGACAAGACCCCGGACATCATGATAGTCGACCCCTTCTACATGCATGCCAAGATCTTGGGCAGCGCTGGGGACCGGCAAGTCGCGAGTTCTTACCTCGAAGGCGTCACTCTGGCAAACCAAGATAAGGATAACTTCCTCGTGCCTTACTTTCCCGAGTAAGTCCTCCCATCAACCGGCCCGTAACATATGAATTCTTACATTTCGATCATTTTTCTTTTAACATTCCGTGTTTTCTGCAGTGACACACGTTGCACGCTCATCCTCCTAAGCCCCAAATATTCCATGGCCACGTATTTCGACCCGGACCGTCAGTCGAACGTAGACTACACAAATGTCAAGAAGGTTCTTGATGATGTTCTCCCCGGCTACGCCAAATCTGGAGGCACCTTCACCAGGCCTATTCGTAAGTACGGCAAGCACGTGTTCTCCCACAATATGACGTTCTGCTGCGTCAAGCAGCCGCCTGGCGGTCAGAAGGGTGCCTACTACGCCATCCATCACATGCGGGCGATCGTACGGGACCATCATCAACTTCTGCTACCGAGTAAACTCAAAGATTGGGCCGCGAGCGTGTTGGCAATCCAGGACGCGGACCTCCGACAAGAATTCTTTCGCATCCAGTCGGAGTTTGCGGAAATCATCCATCAAGATGTCCTTTGTACCTCGGGGCAGTTCTACCTCAGAAATCAACCGTCCAACAGTGACATCGACACAATGCTACAAATGCAGGCTGACAACGACCGTTATTTCATGACTCCCACGATAGACGGCGGCTTCATCCACGCTCCGGTCCCTTGAGTCGAGTGGAAAGCAGTGATGCTGTGTCTAGTTCTGAAACATCGATTGGCTCATGTTGTAATTAAACTTTAATGAACTTTTAGTATGTCTCTTTGGTTTCGAGAGTCGTTCAACTTAGATGTAATCGATGCTATTAATATCTTGCTTTTCTCTTCCGATCGTTCTGTTGCATACTTATATATTGCTTATGTATTGTCTGTGAATTGGTACTAACGTTTCGTTTGGCTAGTGCATAGCGATGCCGACGTATGTCGTGTACAAGGGTAAGGTTCCCGGAGTCTACGATGACTGGGAGGAGTGTCGGAGACAGGTTCACCGATTCAGCGGTAACAGTTACAAAGGATACACCACTAGGGCCGAGGCCGAATCTAGATACGCCCGCTATCTAGCGGGAGAGGGGAGGGAGCGTTGGAGGAACCGGATGAAGACGAGTTTCATTGTGATGATGCTCATCGTGATGACCGTAGCTCTCTTCTATGTGATGGTAGTTTAGATGATCGATATCGACTTGTAATGTGAAGACAAACTCGCTACTCGCGGTCTCGAGACTTGTAATATAATGTTCTATCTTTGTTCGGTCTTTTCAATTCGGAGACTAATATGATGAATTGTATTCGGAGACTAATATGATGAATTGTATTCAAAGACTAATCTTCTATTGTATTCGATGAATCTGTTGTTGATGTGTGTTGTCTATATTTTGTCAAATTATACATTTTGTAACCTGTGCAAAAAACAGAAAATAAAAAAATAAAAAAAAACCTAATATTCATACTAATGGCACATCACATGACAGTGCGCCATTAGTATGACAAAGCATACTAATGGCGCATCACTGGCAAGTGCGCCATTAGTATGCCATGGTTACTAATGGCGCATCCAGTGGTGGTGCGCCATTAGTATGCCAAAGCACCTGGATATACATGGCCCCTGGGAGGCATACTAATGGCGCACCCTGGCCTATACTAATGGCGCACCCGCGGTGCGCCATTAGTATACCAGATACTAATGGCGCACCAGGTGGTGCGCCATTAGTAAAAATTACTAATGGCATGCTGTTAATGGCGCACCACAGATGCGCCATTAATGGCCATACTAGGTGCGCCATTAGTAGGGGTTTTTCTGGTAGTGCTCAAGGGTCTGCCGAAACCCTAAATCCGACAAGATGTGTGTGATATGCGGCATTTGTGATGAGCCAAAAGAACACAAACGATTCGTGTAAAACAAATGTGTGTGATACGCAGCAAATAGCTCACTCGGATGAACTACTTGCGATGAGAAATTATAACACAGACGGTTACTATAGTAAGTTCGTGTGTGATTCTGTTCGTACAAAAAACTTTGAAAAATGCAAACTAGTTGCTTGCGGTGGCTAGGAGTATAGCACACGATGCGTCTACGAGTACTCATGTGCGATGATTAGTTAGTTACACATAATGAATGGCCACAAGGGTGATATGTTGATCATGGAGTCCGAGAAGACCGTCGTCGGAAGCCTTCGGCCCAACCTTTTAGCCTATATTTTATTATAATTGTATGCATAAGTAGGTCATGAGTGTTTTGTGCCTTGCGGCATGTGGCATTTTAAATTATCATGAATATGTAAGACAATTATTAACCATTGCCATTGTAAATTTGCCTCAACGGCGAGCAGAGCACGTGTAGGGATGCCAGAGCAGAGCGCGCCACGGCCGCCTCAATGGCGAGCAAAACACGTGGACGGACGCGAGCAGAGCGCACCGCGGCCGCCTCAACAGCGAGCAACCACATGGTCAACCTTCTGGCACCCCGTGGGAGACACGACGGCGCATCCATTGGACACGACGGTGATATAATGACCGTGTCTGATAGTGGGCAGACACGTACACGTACATCCGAGAACAAGGGCCCATGTTTCTGGCTTCCGATGCATTGCATACAGTTGATTCAAAAAAACTGTTTGCGATGAGACAGAACAACAAAGATGGGGCTTTGTGGGCCCAGAACCATCAATAAATTTTGACTTTGTTTCTCCTCACATTGTAGATTACAACGTAATAAGTAATTGCAAATCTATTCACACAGATCAAACTAATATGTGTTCACACTTAGCACCAGGCTATAAAAGATACCCACTCGAAAATTACTTCATAGTTCCTCTCCTCATCACCTACAAAACTTCTCTTTCCTGTCAAGTCGTTCCGCCATGACCGGTAGGAGGAGTTTCGGGTGGGCATATAACCAGGCAGCAAAGACCAAGGCTGCTGAAGCACTAGAGAGGTCCCGCCTCGAAGCGGTAGCTGCAGCAGAGATGTCCTGGCGTGCCGTGGAGCCCTCGAACGAGATCTCACGGGCATACGAGGGCTCTCACAAGCGCACTCGCCGCGTCGGCGATCGCGATGAGCTGGCGTTGCTGAAGTCCTTGGCCGGCAACGACGACATTCTTGCTGCCCTCATTAAGCAGCAGGAGTTGGTCGACGCCTTGATGAAGTTGCTTGAGATCAGCGATGCCTCGGTTGACAAGGCGACCGGCCTCGTCGAGCAACTCATGGGTGACAATGTGAAGCTCCTCAAGGCACTCACCGAGAAGGAGTAGGAGGCCGCCGGCTAGAAGATGCTGCATGAGTGGAGTAGTGCCTCGGGGATGACGCTGACAGCGGTCGTCGAGGAACTAATGGGTGACTTGAGGAAGATCCGGATCGAGCGTGAGCAGGAGATGGAGGAATCCATGGCTGCTTTCAAGCAAAGCCGTGAGGAAATGAGGAAGGAGCTGGAGGATGTCATCGCCCGGTGATCCATCGAAGAGTAGATAGAGTAGCAATCTAGATCGTTGTCTATGATTTCCTTCTTCTCTTACCCCCGTGTCTTCCGAACTTTGCCGCATGTGGCATTTAAAATTATCCAGAATATGTAAGACATTTATTATTTGTGTCATTGCAAATTTGTCGTCGTACTATCCGTTGCCATTTCATTTGTCATCTTATTATCCGTTGCCCTATGTGGCAATTTAAATTAGGCCGGAATACGAGTTGAAAACACGAAGAAAGCAAATGCTGCCATGGGATCACAAGCAAACACCCTCCGTCCAGGTGCTTTAATTAACCCATTAATGGAGAAGTTGCGAGCGAGGCAGGCGATGGCTGGTGCATGGAGGTCAAAGAGCTCGCTTCCCAGTGAGCATGGGCGCCCTTGCTTCCCGCACATGTCCCGTCGAGCCTGCGAGGTGGACAGGATGCACGCGTCCCGCTGAGCCTGCGCGACAGACTGCTCACACGTGTCCCGTCGAGCCTACATGGTGGACTTCTCCCGCTCGTCTCATCTAATCAAACAGATGCACGCACGCCACCGACTATGGTTAAATTTTGACACAGTTCATATAATACAACTGTTTGCGATATTAACGTGTCATCTATTTGTTTCAAAAGGGACTTCGTTGGCTATTAATGTGTGCACCTTGTCTCAAACTGGACGATTTTTTTACCACGGAATTTATGTGCCATGTCATGAAACCATGCCAAGTTTCATGTTTTTTGGGTGAGTTTTTGATTTACTGGGATTTAAAAACCGAGATTTTCAATGTTTCAGGACGATGAGAAGTTTGTAATTCATTCCCATTCCTTAAATAAGACCTAAACATGCACCCAATGACACCGATTTCCCACCCATTTTGCTTCACTGGAGCATGTGCTTGTAGTTAGAATTTGAATTATGGACTACATTAAATGCCTAGAAAACTTAATTATACAATGGCCAATTGAACCCTGAACAGTTTGAAATTTTAGCACGATGCTCCTGTTATTCTATGTTGCCTGTAGAAAACAAAGCTCAAGGCGAGAAGAGGCAGCGATTATCGTTTTGCCCACAAGAGGGGCATGTTTCCATACCGGAACCACGAGGGTTGCGAGAAGCTTCGATTTTTAAGAAGCTTGTAATATAGCTTCGCCCAAATTGGACAATTATATGTACCATGTAGTGACACCATGCCAAGTTTCATGATTTCCTGGTGAGTTTTGGATTTACAGAGATTTAAAAACCGAGATTCACAATGTTTGTGGCGAATCCAAGATGGCGAGATGGTTGAATTCATTCCCATTCGTTCCATGGGACCTAAACATGCATCCCAAGGACACATGTATGTTTTTTCTAGCCAGTTTGGTGCACTGGAGCATGTATTTGTAGTTTGGATTCGAATTATGGACATTAAATGCCTAGAGAACTCAATTAATGAATAAAAATGTCAAATGAACCCTGAATAATTTCAAAGTTCGGCATGAATCTCCTGTTGTTCCGTTTTGTGTGTAGAAGAAAATACAAGGCTAGAAGAGGGAGCGATTATTGTTTGGCCCACAAGGGGACACGTTTCCCTATTGAAACAACGAGGGTTCTTGCGACAGGTTCTGGTTTGTAAGAGGTTTGGAATAAAGTTTGGCCCGAATTGGCAATGTTTTTACCACGACATATATGTGTCATGACGTGACACCATGCCAACTTTCATGACTTTCTGGTAAGTTTAGGATTTATGGGGATTTAAAAACCGAGATTCCAAATGTTTGAGGATGAGCCAGGACACTGATACGGTTGTACTTCGTTCCCATTCCTGGAATGGGAAATAAACATGCACCCCAAGGACACATGTATAATTTTTCTAGCCATTTTGGTGAACTGGAGCATGTATTTGAAGTTCAGATTTGAATTATGGACATTAAATGCCTAGGAAACTCAATTAGTGTATAAAAAGGCCAAATGAACCCTGAATAAGATTAAATTTCAGCACGGATATCCTGTCGTTCCATGTTGCCCATAGAAGAAAATACAAGGCGAAAAGAGGCAATGATTATGTTTCGCCCACAAGGGGAACACGTTTTCCTATCGGAACCACGAGGCTTCTTTGAGAGAAGCGCCAGTTTGTAATAAAGCTTGGCCCAAATTTGACAATGTTTTTACGATGACATATATGTGCCATGACGTGACACCATGCCAACTTTCATGACTTTCTAGTGAGTTTAGGATTTACGGGGATTTAAAAACCGAGATTCCAAATGTTTGAGGACGAGACAGGACGCCGGTATGGTTTTTATTCGTTCCCATTCCTGGTATGGGACCTAAACATGCACCCAAGGACACATGTATAACTTTTCTAGCCATTTTGGTGATTTGGTGCATGTATTTGAAGTTCAGATTTGAGTTATGGACATTAAATGCCTAGGAAATTCAATTAGTGTATAAAAAGGCCAAAGGAACCCTGAATAAGTTGAAATTTTAGCACGGATATCATGTCGTTCCATGTTGCCCGTAGAAGAAAATACAAGGCGAAAAGAGGCAGTGATTACATTTCGCCCACAAGGGGAACACGTTTCCCTATCGGAACCACGAGGCTTCTTTGAGAGAAGCTCCAGTTTGTAAGAGGTTTGTAATAAAGCTTGGCCCAAATTGGACAATGTTTTTATGACGACATATATGTGCCATGACATGACACCATGCCAACTTTTATGACTTTCTGGTGAGTTTAGGATTTACAGGGATTTAAAAACCGAGATTCCAAATTTTTTAGGATGAGCCAGGACGTCGGTACGGTTCTAATTCGTTCCCATTCCCGGCGTGGGACCTGAACATGCACCCAAGGACACATGTATAATTTTTCTAGCCATTTTGGTGAACTGGAGCATGTATTTGAAGTTCAGATTTGAATTATGGACATTAAATGCCTAGAAAACTCAATTAGTGTATAAAAAGGCCAAACGAACCCTGAATAAGTTTAAATTTCTGCACGGATATCCTTTTGTTCCTTGTTCCCGTAGAAGAAAATACAAGGCGAAAAGAGGCAGTGATTATGATTTCGCCCACAAGGGGGACATGTTTCCCTATCAGAACCACAAGGCTTCTTCGACAGAAGCTCCGGTTTGTAAGAGGCTTGTAATAAAACTTGCACCAAAATGGACGAAAAAAATTCCTCGACATATATGTGCCATGTCGTGACACCATGCCAAGTTTCACGATTTTCGGGTGAGTTATTTACGGGATTTAAAAATCGAGATTCTTCTCACAAAATGTTTTCGAATAGCACACGGTTCACACACGAAAGCCATGTGCCTACCAAACCGTGGCCGATGCCCCCTCCCCCTGCTGCGCGTGCGATTTGAGTCATGCATTCTGATTGGCCAAAACCAGAACCCCAAGGATTGTATGTTTGCACCATTGGATGCTCCCAGATCGAACGACAACCCTCAACCCTTTCGACGGCACATGCAGTACATGGGTAAGCACTGTGCGCATGCATCGTGCTAGCTCACGCTTCCTTCTCTACTATGTTTTCTAAACAGGTTACCATTTCCCGCCACTCCTTGCATCGGTTTCCCGCCTCTTCTCCCATCGTTTACCCTCTACTAGTGTCAGTGCTCATTGAAGGCTAGGCAGCAACACGCCGGCCATGTAAATATCACACACAGTTTCTAAAATCACAAATGTGCGTGATAGGAGGGAGTAGGTCCCATAGGGTTACCAACGTGAAACGCCTTAAAGGAAAGGAGGCAGTTCCTATCAACAAGGCGTTGCTGCCCATCCACTAGCCTAGTCGAATAGAACACAGAAGTTAAGTGTGCTCGGGCTGGAGTAGTCCAAAGATGGGTGACCCGATGGGAAGTTGCATATCTCAAGCTTCATTTATCTTATAATGACCGTGTCATGGCGATTATATAAACCTTGGGATCCTTGTTTTGCTAATTTGTAGACTATGTTTATTATTATTATTTTTTGGTCTAAAATAATTAAAGAATGCTTGACTCTATAGTGACATGTCATGGCAATTATATAAACCTTTTCCAGGTCGCATGCAGGGTATAGGGGGCAGGGTGTGCTGATCGAGCATGTATCCCTTGTGCAGTTTATAGACGCTTGATGTCTACTACGCAACTTTATTCTTGTAGACACATGTTGGGCCTCCAAGCGCAGAGTTTTGTAGGACACTAGCAATTTTCCCTCAAGTGGATGACCTAAGGTTTATCAATCCATGAGAGGTGTAGGATGAAGATGGTCTCTCTCAAACGACCCTGCAACCAAATACAAGAAATCTCTTGTGTCCCCAACACACCCAATACAATGGCAAATTGTATAGGTGCACTAGTTCGACGAAGAGATGGTGATAAAAGTGTAATATGGATGGTAGAAATATATTTTTATAATCCGAATAAATAAAAACATCAAGTTAGTAAATAGTAAACGGGCACAAAAACGGTGTTGCAATGCATAAAAATGAGGCCTAGGATCCGTACTTTCGCTAGTGCAACCTCTCAACAATGCTAACATAGTTGGATCATATGATTATCCCTCAAAGTGCAATAAAGAATCACTCCCGAGTTCCTATTAGCGGAGAACAAAAGATAGGAATTGTTTGTAGGTCACGAAACCACCTCAAAGCTATTCTTTCCGTTCGATCTATTCAATAGTTCATACTAAAATAACACAAAGCTATTTTTTCCGTTCGATCTATCCTAGAGTTCGTACTAGAATAACATCAAAGCAAATTCATATTCATAATACTCAATCCACACAAAGAACTATAAAGAGACCCCAAAGTTTCCGTCAGAGAAAAACGTGCATCAACCCCTATGCATAGATTACCCCAATATCACCGCGGGAATCCGCGAGTTGAATGCCATAACACATATCAAGTGAATCAAAAAGATACCTCATTGTCACCTCAAGTATTGATATTGCAAGACATATATCATGTGTTCTCATCTCTGAATATTAAATCTGACAAGACAAAACTTTGAAGGGTAAAAATTTAATTCATCATAACAAGAGTATAGAGGGGAGAAACATCATATGATCTGACTATATTAACAAAGCCCAAGATATAGATCATGAGAGAGAGAGAGAGATCAAACACATAGCTACTGGTACAAACCCTCAGCCCCGAGGGTGGACTACTCCCTTCTCATCGTGGTGGACACCGGGATGATGAAGATGGCCACTGGAGATGATTCCCCCCTCCGGCAGGGTGGCGGAAAGGGGTCTAGATTGGATCTCATGGATACAGAGGCCTTGCGGCGGCGGCAGAACTTCTGATCTAGGTCTACCCAAAGGGTTTTGGAATATTTGGGATTTTATAGGGCAAAGAAGGGGTGCGGGAGGCCATCGAGGTGGGCACAACCCACCTGGGTGCGCCTGGAGGCCCAGGCGCACCCTGGTGGGTTGTGCCCTCCTCGGGACACCCCCAGATATTGCTCTGGCCCATCCTGGGTGTTTTGGTCCATAAAAATTCTCCAAAAGTTACACGGTGTTTGGACTCCGTTTGATATTGATTTCCTGCGGTGTAAAAAGCAAGCAAAAAACAGCAAATGGCACTGGGCACTGGGTCAATAGGTTAGTCTCAAAAAATGATACAAAGTCTCTATAAAATGACTGTAAAACATCCAAGAATGATAATATATTAGCATGAATACTTCATAAATTATAGATACATTGGAGACATATCAGCATCCCCAAGCTTAATTCCTACTCCTCCTTGAGTATGTAAATGATAAAGGAAATAATTTATGAAGTGTGAATGCTAGCAAAGTGCACAAGTTTGATCAATGACAATATCAATCACTTTTCCTAGCATCATAATGGCAATTCTTTCTTATAAAACTTCTCATGTTATAGTAGCAACCAATTCACATGTTAAGGTTCAAACAATGAATTCTCTTGAAACTCAACAACCTATGTTCTTAGTCACCAAGCAATTGCAATTCAACTTATTCAGCAAAGTCTAAGTAAGAGCTCCACATACTCAACCATCATATAGTCTTCTATGATTGCTAACACTCACCACATACACATGAACAAAAGGTTTCAACCGGGCACATAGAAAGATAGGGGCTTATAATTTCGCCTCCCAACGTATTCACCTTTGGGTGATGTCAACAATAATAACTCATGCTACCCATATTCAGCTGGACATATGTGCCTAGATCTTTCCTCACCACATGATGCTTGCCAAAGGAGAAAAATAAAAAGGAATAGAGAGAAAAACTTTGACTCTTTCATGAAAGTAAATACATAAAAGTAAAAGATAGGCCCTTCGCATAGGGAAGCAGAGGTTGCCATACGCTTATTTGTTTGTATGCTCAACCCCTTAGTGAAAAAGAATGCCATGTTATATTGCCCCTTGTGATACCAACCTTTGTTATGCAGTCTATCGCTTTTATTCTTTGCCATCACAAGTTCATACAACGCTCAATTTTCTCTTACACTAAATGATTTAACACTTTTAGAAGCAATTTTTATTGCCTTTTTGCACCAATGACAACTTACTTGAAGGATCTTACTCAATCCATAGGTAGGTATCGTGGACTCTCAAAACAAGATTTGGGTTTAAGGGTTTTTGGATGCACAAGTAGTATCTCTACTTGGTGCGGAATTTTTGGCTAGCAAAGATAGGGGGCAAGCACCACATGTTGAAGGATCTATGACAATATAACTTCTATGTGAATATGAACAAACATAAATCATTATGTTGTCTTCCTTGTCCAACGTCAACAATTTTGGCATATAATATTTTTATGGGGGCTCACAATCACAAAAGATTTCCAAGATAGTGTATTTGCATGTGAAAGTTCTCTTCCTTATAGTAATTATCCGTGAATTGCTTGTATGACCAATATTGTGATTGTCAAGCCTCAAAAGATTTCACTTTCTAAACCCAATGTGAAGATACCACTAGGCATGATGTGGTTTCAACTTTATGATACTCAATTCATTCAACAATTTACCCATATGATATAAGTTAAGCATAAGAGTAAATGACAAGCTACTCCCAAAAAGATGCAAGTGAAGATCAAGCGAGTAGTTATGCGAATGGGTAGCTATTTGAGGACTCTCTTTTATAAAAAAAAATTTAGATATAATTACTGTCAGGACCCCGACTCAATGCCACATCGATCTAGCATGTAACACCTCATATCACTTTGCGGCCTCACGCACGGTATTCCCACGGGTGTCGCCTTACCTTTGCCCGGGACCGTTTGCGCCTTTTGGCACACGTATATGATAGTGTCGCTAGCATCCATATGATAAGGAGCCCGGGCTGACATGGCTAGTTGTAAACCCAAAGTGGCACCAACTTACAGGGACAGGCATCCGTGACCCAGCATCGAACGTGTCGGTCATCAGCGAGTGAATCCAGGCTGTAGCACTGGGCTAGTAGGACTCCGGTGAACCGGGCTGTAGCGGGCTAACAGGACTCCAGTATTCATTGCGTGACATTTCCCCGAAGGGACAGACACAGGAACGAAGAAGGACACATGCCGGCCAGCCTAAGTGTTTCGGAGCAGTAGCAAGCTACCATGGCTCGGTGGAAACACTAGGAGACATTTCCCGGTAAGAGAGGCTACTAAAGATAAACAACTAGATAGTCAGATCCCACACATACCAAGCATTTCAATAACATACACACAACATGCTCGATATGTGCAATACAACATGGCATCACAAAATGACCCTACGACTCAAGTAGTTATTCAATAGGCTCCGAGGAGCGAGATATTACAAACATGGGTCTCATGACCCAACAATCAGAGCATATAAATCAAAGCACAAGCGGAAGCTATCATGTCTGGGTACAGACATCTATAACTGAAAAAGGCTGAGAAGCCTGACTATCTACCAGATCCTGCCGGGGCACAAGATCGTAGCTGAGGTAACAAGCTAAACGTCGAAGACCACGCGGAATTACTAGTGAGACTGAAGTCTCTCTGCAAAAACATAAAATAGGCAAACGTGAGTACAAATGTACCCAGCAAGACTTACATCAGAACTAACTACATATGCATCATTATCATCAAAGGGGTGGTGGAGTTTAACTGCAGCAAGCCAGCTTTGACTCGGTGGCTAACCTGAACTATGACTGCAAGTAACTCTTTTGAGGTGGCGCACACGAGTCCACATATTCACCATATCAATACACCACTATGGATCCGCTCCCGTCTCCCTACGAGAACGCCATCCATAGCACTCACGCTTATCTTGCGTATTTTAGAGTATCCACTTTCACTTGTCTATGAACTGATATAAGCAACCCAGAAGTCCTTTTCCGTGGACACGGCTATTCGAATAGATGATGTTAACCCTGCAGGGGTGTACTTCTTCACACACGCTCTCACCACTTACCGCCGTTTACACGACATGTACTCGGCAACCTTCAAGCGGAAGCCCAACGTGGGTGTCGGCCACGGCCTGCCTAAACACTCAAGTCTCTAGTCCAGGTTTATCGCCTATTCGGGTTCCATCCATGAGGAGATCCGGCCGGAGTTTCGCTCACAGCCCCAAACGATGTGAACAGGGTTCCGTGACACCAAACGGGCGCCCAGTTTACCCGGCCATGTGCCTACCGCATCACAGCCCACCCCTACGGTCAGCGCTGCGCACGGCCTCCAGCATACTACAAACACCAGAAACTACTTGCAACTCCTGGACAGAGGACAAGGGTGATCAAGAAGCCGAGAGGGTCCATTGGTTTCGGGCCCAATGCGTGGTAGTAGCTGAATCATGGATCACAAACACAGAACTCAGTTCCTGAGGACGGCTGCAATGAGACAACCCACCATGTACTCCTACATGGCCTCTCACCGCTACCTTTACCAAATCGTGTTCACACACTTAGCTCACACACAGTAGGACATGTTCACACGCCTCTGATTCATCCCCGATGAATCAGACCTGACTCAACTCTAAGCAGTAGCAGGCATGACAAACAAGCATGAATGAGTAGGCACATCAGGGCTCAAACAACTCCTACTCATGCTAGTGGGTTTCATCTATTTACTGTGGCAATGACAGGTCATGCAAAGGATAAAGGGGTTCAGCTACCGCAGCAAGTAACAGTTGAATCGTTGTTGTCCTAATGCAGTAAAAGAGAGCAGGAGCGAGAGAGTGGGATTGTATCGGAATGAACAAGGGGGTTTTGCTTGCCTGGCACTTCTGAAGATAACATTGAGTCTTCATCAGTGTCAACGATCACATCATCGGTATCACGTCTATCGAGAGGGGACAAATACCGGCAACATAGAAGGGGACACAATCAATGCAATGCACAATATGATGCATGATCATGACATGGCAAAATGAATGTGTTTTGGGCTAATGCATCTAGCAATAAGTTAAATGGGGTTGGTTTGAATACAAGATTCAAATTCAAACTCCATATGTGATTATTTAAATGCCCTTTAATTGATTTGTGCTAAACAGCAGCTATAAATTGTTCTAACATGCATGAAAATGGTACAGATGGATTCCTTGAATTTTTCTGATAATTTTTCATATATAATTTATTTAATTTGGAGTTACGGTTGAATTTCTATGAATTTTTGAAGTTTTAGCTATTTTCTGGAATTTACTGAATATATTAAATCCAGAAATGAATTATGGTGTCAGCATGACCTCATGCTGACCTCAGCAGGTCAACGGGCGGTCCAGGTCAAACCTGACGTGTGGGGTCCACACGTCAGTGACACGGGTTAAACCGGGGGGTTTAGTTTAGCTTAATTAAAGATTAGGGCACTAGGGCCCACATGTCAGTGTCAGCAGGGGGTAATTAAATTAAAATAAACTAAACTAATTAACAGGGGGGCTGGCCCCACCTGTCATCGACCCAGGGGGGGTCAAACCCCTGGTCAGCAGGGCCTAACCCGCCGGCGGCTTGACGCCGGCGAGGCCGAGACGGCGGAGACCCTCGGGTTTCTTGCTCCGGCGTCCAAACGCCGCGCGGAGAGGCTCTGTGGGTTCCTAGCGCTCGTGCGCATCCGGAGAAGGCGACGGAAGGACGCGGGGTGGTCAGCGCTCGCCGGAGTGGGGCTTGCGGCGGCGGCCGGAGCTTCGGGTTCGAGCGGGGCGAGGCCACAGAGGACGGGAGGGATGGTTAAGGGGCTCGCCGAGCTCCTGAAGATGCTAGGAGCACGGTGCCGTGCTCGGTTTCGAGCCTTGCTGTCTGCAGTGACGGCGGCGACATCGCCGGTGGAGCCGAGCTCGTGGCTCCGGTGGAATCGAGGCTACAGGGCGCAATCGAAGGGGGGAAGAGGGAGGGGAGGCGTAGGAGCTCACAGCGGTGCCGTAGGGATGGTTAGCCGGCTCGGGGACGCGACGATGGTGGCGAATTGACGATGAAGATCCTCGGCGGCCAGCGATGGAAACGGCGATGCCGGCGACGTTGTGGCGTGTCCGTAGTTCCATGGCTTGGTGGGGAGGTCGAGGATGTCGTGACGGAGCTCTCGAGCACGCTGGATGGGCGAGGGAGGGCTGGTGGCCACGGTGGTTGCGAGCGACGTTGACGGCGGCTTTCGGTCATGGGGGGGGAAGCAGAGGAGTGAGGGGGAGGGAGGTCCAGAGAGCGAGGGAGAAGTGAGAGGGGGTCGGGGACGTCTCCGTGGCGTCGCGAGGAAGTCGGGGAGGCTGCCACGGCGAAGCAGGAGGTGGAGGCCTCCGCGTGCGCGCGTGCGTGCGTGCTACTTCGCCTCTGCCTACTGGCAGAGGTTGAAGACAGCCGCTCTGCCCCGGTGGGCTGGACTGGTGCAGCTGGGCCGGCTACAGGTAAGTGGCCCAGGTACGGGTCTTTCTCTCTCTCTCTTTTTCTAATTATCTCAGTTTTCTATTAATCTGTAAATTTAGGGCTTTATTAAAAATACTCAGACACTTTCAAAAATCATGAAACTAATCATGGCTACTGTTTAGAATATATCCAACAGTAAACATTTTAGTTTATGATTATTTGAGCATTTGAAATATTTAATAGCATTTAAATGCCCAAATGAAAATACTATTTGATTTAATTCAGTGACCAAATATGTCCTGCAAAAATATAAACCATTTTTGGTCGATGCTTCCACCTCAAACCAGAAATGTTGAACATTTTTAGAGGACATTTTGAGTTCAATGAAAAGGTTTTATTTTGACCCTAGTTGAATTCATTTGGTGCTAGGGCTTAGTCAATCCCCATCTCAGGTTTAAATGAAATTTAAACATGATGTAACACTCTAATGCATGCACTAGGCATTGTCAGAACTAGGGATGTGACAACTCACCCCCACTAAACAAGAATCTCGTCTCGAGATTCAAGCGTAGGGTAAGGTGAAGGGGGAACGCAACTAGTATAATCTTCACGATCCAGGGTGCACTTCCGTTGAACGTTGATTCATTCACCATCATTGTCTCGAAGTCTCGCTCCGAGAACTCCAACTATCATGACAACGAGAGGAAAGGAAAGACCCTAAAAGAATTGTTCTTCTCGAAGGTCGAACAACTCAGGATTAACCCACGGAATGAGACATAGTAACATCTCTCGAGCTGAGAGACGAAGCATAGATCTGAAGAAATGGAGTGAGATAGATGACGAGGTTTACCAGGTAGACTACAACTCCACACTTAACAGAGTAGTAAACGGTTGTCAGCGCAGCGAGGAGTTGAGTTGCCATGATACCACAACGATGCACCTTAGGGAAGGTGACTCGTGGATATATCCCCTTAAGTGGCAAAAAGAATTACCTTTGATTCAGGGATCATTGGAACTCTTAAAACCAGCCTAAGGCAATTCTCGAGCGATCGTTTGGAGGGGGTCGGTAGAATGGCATACTCGGACTTGGATGATGTGGATTACCTTGTTGAAGACAACATAATGGATGAATTTGCTTTCCACCGAAAATGGAAGAGACCCATGGTAGAATGGCACATTGGCGGTGCAAGCTAGGAACAAAATGCAAATGCTGGGAATGATTCTGGTAACTAGGGAAGAACCCAACAATAGAGAGTGGATTCACTGTTTGAAAGGGTCATAGCATTGCCGAGGAAACTGAGAGCAAACCCAATTAGTGCCGATGATAACACCTAGCGCTTGTGCGTGCTCTCAAGAACTTGAGCATTTCCATATTCATCAAGGTTTTACCAACATCCGTGTCAAGGATCCTGGCAACACAACATACCACCATGATGAACAACGATGGACGATGCAGATGCATAGGAAGATAACATCAACTCAGATTTCATCCTAGCGAGGCCAAGGAAACAAAATCTGGATGATCGACCGAGAGACATTTAGCACTCCGCTTCTAATGTTCTCCTTGATGTGCTAGTGTAATCCAATCATTGAAATGGTTTGATAACTAGACAACAAGTAAAAGGTCGAACTTCGGGAACACAAAAAATCCATAGGGGTAACTAGGGAGTAAATCCTACGAAATCCCTATGGGGAGGTGGCCAACTTCCTCAAACAAGATAATACAATAATAGGTCTACCGGATGGGTGTGTTGGCCACGACATCCACCTTGCCGGTTATTGAGAGACCAATATTATAATTCTTGGGAAATGTTCCAACCATCATATATGCCTGAGATTCAGATCTGGTTGGTGTCAGGATATTCCAGACTCATCGAGTCTAGGAAAGAAAACGAAAGTTTGCAACACAAATCGACGAGATGACGTTGCGAGATTCTCGGGAAATGAACTACGATAGTAAGCTCCAAAACATGAGCTGGTTCTGCTACAAACATGTGAACACGTTGTCCCAAACAAGCATGACCACGTGGTAGTCTTATAATAAAACACTACCGAGTTCAGGTGGGGAACCATCAACGAGGATATCAAAATCCTTGCATAAGGTATACTCTTAAGAAGGAACTTCTTCTCCTTGAACAAATCAATCAGTGGCTTGGTGTGCTAGGGATACATATAGATTAAAGGTTGCAAGTCTTCAAACCACAGAATTCTTCGCACGTGTGCATGACTGACTTGCGATGATTCCAGAGGAAGCAACATTGACTTTCTCGAGTTCACGGCGGCACCCTGCATCAAATGCACACGAACTAGAGGAAGTCACTTCTTACATCCGAACATATGCTTCATGAGCTAGCATGAACAAATGCTTTCAAAAATTTCCAACACTAGCTTAATGTTCAGCAAAATTATGGAGAAGACAAGGATGTTGTCAATGGGCACAACAACAATTCATCTGAGTTTCCTTTTAAAAGGAATTCCATAGTTAAGTGAACAAGTGATAGCATTGGTCAGACCCAAAAGATATAATGGTGTATGCTCGAGGGATCAACCACGAGTAAGACAACATTACGAATATCGTTGGTTCTGGTCTGATTGGATGATAGCCCATACTCCAATCAAAGGTTAGATAAAAATGATAGGTCCAGTAACTGATCACAGGGACCAATCGATGAAGATATCATCTTTCGTCAACACATACTACACAAGAATATCCCTTTGGAACGAACTAAGTCAGGCAAGCTTTTATCTTCCAACTCTCCAAGTTGTTGTCTAGCTTAACCAACTAGCCCAGGGATATCCAACACGGATTCTTGGAGAAAGGGTGGTTTACAGGATAAACCAACTTGATCACGAGCTCAACATAACAGTCAGGTGACAACCTGGTGATACTTTCGAGAAGATATCCGGAAAATCACGAACCACCGATATGTTACTAAGCTCGAGAGCAATCTCGCTTTTGAGGGCAAGACGATATGATCAAATGAGTGAGGACTTGAAATAATCCTAACTCATCGATCGAGGAGTGAACCAAGAGAATGGACTAGGTAGCACGATCAATCTTAGAATGATGATTCAGTAACCAACACACTAAGAATGAAATTATTGTCCTTTAACTACCCAGCAACGAGGTTGCTAGGCGTATTGATTTCACACATCACAATTCATTTGTCGGTATTCCGGTTGCATCAACACGAAGACCGAGGAATGACTAATGATGGCAAGAGGTATCACTGTACCAAGAGTTCATAGGATGGTGTGCAATTCCTATAACAATCCCGATATAAAGATGGTAATACTCCAAGGTAGAACAGAACAAAGCTGGATTAGTAATTTGATCTGCGGAGCACAACTTTTTTGACCCAATCCTGGATATGGAAGAGGTACTGGAGTTTTTTTCTCCTAGTCATTCTGCGATAGAATGGCTTGACGGACAACAAGAGTAATAGGCATCGATAAACGAACGCACGCATACTCTTGACTATCAATTGATAGACGAGGGTCAGAATGCAACTAAAGAGAACAACTCAAAGGAACATAAAATTTTCTGAGTTGTGGATGCATAGATTAGTATGTCGAACCAAGTTCAACATATTTCTTCCGGATAACCCATGCAGAAAGGTAGAACTGGCAGAGTCACGATTTATGAATGGAGATCTCCTCAAGAGTACTCTAATTGTGATCTTTTGATCCAATAAACATCTGCCATAAGCGGTTCATAGTATTTGGAAGAAGGAAATACCACGGACCTCGAGGACTATCGCAAAGTTACTAATATCCTGAAGGAACTAGCAAACACTATCAACATGAAGTAAGTAGAGTGAATCTCGGGTTCAAAACCCAGAAATAGAATACCTACTACTAAGTAGCATCACGAGATGCTTTCGAGAATGATGGCCAGAATCTTCACACTGGGAACACAAAACGTTGCTAGATTACTAGGTGACTCCCTAAAACACCTAGGGTCATAATAGTAACTCCAACATAAATGTCAAGGCAATAGAATACCTCAACTTAACAATTAGTGTGATTGAGCTGGCATAAAGGAACATCGAAACCAGAGGGAAAGGATTTTGCAAATGCATCAGACTATTTAGAAACCTGGAATGACTCGGACAGCATAACGGCTGTAAATGCTCAGAGAAGACTTGAGACATTCACAAAAATGGTGGCATAACCACTCAGAAGCACAATATCAAGATTTCGAGATCAACAATTAACATACGGAAGTAGTAGGAACTGAACTGAGACTTAATCCAACAATCTTATAAGTCCACTGATTAGTAACACGTGATCCTGATAGAAAGAAGAGATAGCCTAGTTCTTAATCCCCGTAGAAAAGATAAGATGACTCAGATCAGAAGGCATAAGGTATAAGGAGTAAAAAGAGCCTTACGTTCCATCCCACAATCAATTCCCTTATATAACTAAAGAATTTCTAGACTCAACTTCGACCAGTTTGGCTTGGTAATCCTACAGGCAGTCAAGCTCTGATACCAACGCTGTCAGGACCCCGACTCATGCCACATCGATCTAGCATGTAACACCTCATATCACTTTGCGGCCTCACGCACGGTATTCCCACGGGTGTCGCCTTACCTTTGCCCGGGACCGTTTGCGCCTTTTGGCACACGTATATGACAGTGTCGCTAGCATCCATATGATAAGGAGCCCGGGCTGACATGGCTAGTCGTAAACCCAAAGTGGCACAGACTTACAGGGACAGGCATCCATGACCCAGCATCGAACGTGTCGGTCATCAGCGAGTGAATCCAGGCTGTAGCACTGGGCTAGCAGGACTCCGGTGAACCGGGCTGTAGCGGGCTAACAGGACTCCGGTATTCATCGCGTGACATTTCCCCGAAGGGACAGACACAGGAACGAAGAAGGACACATGCCGGCCAGCCTAAGTGTTCCGGAGCAGTAGCAAGCTACCATGGCTCGGTGGAAACACTAGGAGACATTTCCCGGTAAGAGAGGCTACTAAAGATAAACAACTAGATAGTCAGATCCCACACATACCAAGCATTTCAATAACATACACACAATATGCTCGATATGTGCAAATACAACATGGCATCACAACATGACTCTACGACTCAAGTAATTTATTCAATAGGCTCCGAGGAGCGAGATATTACAAACATGGGTCTCATGACCCAACAATCAGAGCATACAAATCAAAGCACAAGCGGAAGCTATCATGTCTGGGTACAGACATCTATAACTGAAAAAGGCTGAGAAGCCTGACTATCTACCAGATCCTGCCGAGGGCACAAGATCGTAGCTGAGGTAACAAGCTAAACGTCGAAGACCACGCGGAACTACTAGTGAGACTGAAGTCTCTCTGCAAAAACATAAAATAGGCAAACGTGAGTACAAATGTACCCAGCAAGACTTACATCAGAACTAACTACATATGCATCATTATCAACAAAGGGGTGGTGGAGTTTAACTGCAGCAAGCCAGCTTTGACTCGGTGGCTATCCTGAACTACGACTGCAAGTAACTCTTTTGAGGTGGCGCACACGAGTCCACATATTCACCATATCAATACACCACTATGGATCCGCTCCCGTCTCCCTACGAGAACGCCATCCATAGCACTCACGCTTATCTTGCGTATTTTAGAGTATCCACTTTCACTTGTCTATGAACTGATATAAGCAACCCAGAAGTCCTTTTCCGCGGACACGGCTATTCGAATAGATGATGTTAACCCTGCAGGGGTGTACTTCTTCACACACGCTCTCACCACTTACCGCCGTTTACACGACATGTACTCGGCAACCTTCAAGCGGAAGCCCAACGTGGGTGTCGGCCACGGCCTGCCTAAACACTCAAGTCTCTAGTCCAGGTTTATCGCCTATTCGGGTTCCATCCATGAGGAGATCCGGCCGGAGTTTCGCTCACAGCCCCAAACGATGTGAACAGGGTTCCGTGACACCAAACGGGCGCCCGGTTTACCCGGCCACGTGCCTACCGCATCACAGCCCACCCCTACGGTCAGCGCTGCGCACGGCCTCCAGCATACTACAAACACCAGAAACTACTTGCAACTCCTGGACAGAGGACAAGGGTGATCAAGAAGCCGAGAGGGTCCATTGGTTTCGGGCCCAATGCGTGGTAGTAGCTGAATCATGGATCACAAACACAGAACTCAGTTCCTGAGGACGGCTGCAATGAGACAACCCACCATGTACTCCTACATGGCCTCTCACCGCTACCTTTACCAAATCGTGTTCACACACTTAGCTCACACACAGTAGGACATGTTCACACGCCTCTGATTCATCCCCGATGAATCAGACCTGACTCAACTCTAAGCAGTAGCAGGCATGACAAACAAGCATGAATGAGTAGGCACATCAGGGCTCAAACAACTCCTACTCATGCTAGTGGGTTTCATCTATTTACTGTGGCAATGACAGGTCATGCAAAGGATAAAGGGGTTCAGCTACCGCAGCAAGTAACAGTTGAATCGTTGTTGTCCTAATGCAGTAAAAGAGAGCAGGAGCGAGAGAGTGGGATTGTATCGGAATGAACAAGGGGGTTTTGCTTGCCTGGCACTTCTGAAGATAACATTGAGTCTTCATCAGTGTCAACGATCACATCATCGGTATCACGTCTATCGAGAGGGGACAAATACCGGCAACATAGAAGGGGACACAATCAATGCAATGCACAATATGATGCATGATCATGACATGGCAAAATGAATGTGTTTTGGGCTAATGCATCTAGCAATAAGTTAAATGGGGTTGGTTTGAATACAAGATTCAAATTCAAACTCCATATGTGATTATTTAAATGCCCTTTAATTGATTTGTGCTAAACAGCAGCTATAAATTGTTCTAACATGCATGAAAATGGTACAGATGGATTCCTTGAATTTTTCTGATAATTTTTCATATATAATTTATTTAATTTGGAGTTACGGTTGAATTTCTATGAATTTTTGAAGTTTTAGCTATTTTCTGGAATTTCCTGAATATTTTAAATCCAGAAATGAATTATGGCGTCAGCATGACCTCATGCTGACCTCAGCAGGTCAACGGGCGGTCCAGGTCAAACCTGACGTGTGGGGTCCACACGTCAGTGACACGGGTTAAACCGGGGGGTTTAGTTTAGCTTAATTAAAGATTAGGGCACTAGGGCCCACATGTCAGTGTCAGCAGGGGGTAATTAAATTAAAATAAACTAAACTAATTAACAGGGGGGCTGGCCCCACCTGTCATCGACCCAGGGGGGGTCAAACCCCTGGTCAGCAGGGCCTAACCCGCCGGCGGCTTGACGCCGGCGAGGCCGAGACGGCGGAGACCCTCGGGTTTCTTGCTCCGGCGTCCAAACGCCGCGCGGAGAGGCTCTGTGGGTTCCTAGCGCTCGTGCGCATCCGGAGAAGGCGACGGAAGGACGCGGGGTGGTCAGCGCTCGCCGGAGTGGGGCTTGCGGCGGCGTCCGGAGCTTCGGGTTCGAGCGGGGCGAGGCCACAGAGGACGGGAGGGATGGTTAAGGGGCTCGCCGAGCTCCTGAAGATGCTAGGAGCACGGTGCCGTGCTCGGTTTCGAGCCTTGCTGTCTGCAGTGACGGCGGCGACATCGCCGGCGGAGCCGAGCTCGCGGCTCCGGTGGAATCGAGGCTACAGGGCGCAATCGAAGGGGGGAAGAGGGAGGGGAGGCGTAGGAGCTCACAGCGGTGCCGTAGGGATGGTTAGCCGGCTCGGGGACACGACGATGTGGCGAATTGACGATGAAGATCCTCGGCGGCCGGCGATGGAAACGGCGATGCCGGCGACGTTGTGGCGCGTCCGTAGTTCCATGGCTTGGTGGGGAGGTCGAGGATGTCGTGACGGAGCTCTCGAGCACGCTGGATGGGCGAGGGAGGGCTGGTGGCCACGGTGGTTGCGAGCGACGTCGACGGCGGCTTTCGGTCATGGGGGGGGGAAGCAGAGGAGCGAGGGGGAGGGAGGTCCAGAGAGCGAGGGAGAAGTGAGAGGGGGTCAGGGACGTCTCCGTGGCGTCGCGAGGAAGTCGGGGAGGCTGCCACGGCGAAGCAGGAGGTGGAGGCCTCCGCGTGCGCGCGTGCGTGCGTGCTACTTCGCCTCTGCCTACTGGCAGAGGTTGAAGACAGCCGCTCTGCCCCGGTGGGCTGGACTGGTGCAGCTGGGCCGGCTACAGGTAAGTGGCCCAGGTACGGGTCTTTCTCTCTCTCTCTTTTTCTAATTATCTCAGTTTTCTATTAATCTGTAAATTTAGGGCTTTATTAAAAATACTCAGACACTTTCAAAAATCATGAAACTAATCATGGCTACTGTTTAGAATATATCCAACAGTAAACATTTTAGTTTATGATTATTTGAGCATTTGAAATATTTAAAAGCATTTAAATGCCCAAATGAAAATACTATATGATTTAATTCAGTGACCAAATATGTCCTGCAAAAATATAAACCATTTTTGGTAGATGCTTCCACCTCAAACCAGAAATGTTGAACATTTTTAGAGGACATTTTGAGTTCAATGAAAAGGTTTTATTTTGACCCTAGTTGAATTCATTTGGTGCTAGGGCTTAGTCAATCCCCATCTCAGGTTTAAATGAAATTTAAACATGATGTAACACTCTAATGCATGCACTAGGCATTGTCAGAACTAGGGATGTGACAACTATTTTATTAAAACAGCAAGCAAAATGAAAATTAAATGACATTCTAAGAATAGCACAACACATGTGAAGAAGCAAAAACTTAAGCTCAACCGATACTAACCGATAACTGTTGAAGAAGAAAGGTGGGATGCCTACCGGGGCATCCCCAAGCTTAGATGCTTGAGACTTATTGGAATATTAACTTGGGATGCCTTGGGCATCCCCAAGCTTGAGCTTTTGTGTCTCCTTAATTCCTCTCATATCACGGTTTCCCTAAATCTCAAAAACTTCATCCACACAAAACTCAACAAGAACTTGTGAGATAAGTTAGTATAAAAAAATGCAATAACCTTATCATTCTCTACTGTAGAAAATCACTAAAATTGTTATTCAACATTGCATACTAAATGCCTCTGCATATTTAATACTACTATTCTCAAATAGAATAATTAAACAAGCAAACATATGCAAACAATGCAAACATAACAGCAATATGCCAAAACAGTACAGTGTGTAAAGAATGCAATATTCATCATACTTACCTAACCCCAAAACTTATGAAACAAACTACACACTGTAGAAAATTTATCAGAGATTATTTTTCAAAAAGTTTCAAAAATTTATCATATCCTGACTTTTCTACGAAATTTATGCAACATCGATAAACTTTCTGTTTTGAAACAGCAACATGTAAACTTGCAAAATAAGCATGGCAAAGGCTAGCATTGCCACTTTTATTGAAATCAAAGTGTCACATCCCTAGTTCTATTAATGCCTAGTGCTAGCATCTGGTGTTGCATTATGTTTAAATTTCAGTTAAACCTGAAGTGGGGATTGCCTAAACCCTAGCATCAAAACAATTCACTAGGTTCAACTAAAATTTTCTCAGTGTTTCCAAATGGCTTTTAAAAATGTTTATCATTTCTGGATAATGTTGGAAACAATAACCAGAGGTGTTGCACATTTTTCCATGACATATTTGGGCTCTAAATTAAATCATATAGTATTTGAATTTGGGCATTTAAATGCTAGTACATATTTTAAATGTCCAAATAATTCCAAACTAAAATGTTCCATGCTGGATATATTCCATTTAGTGGCCATGAGCAGTTTCTTGATTTTTGAAAGTGCCTAAGCATTTTTAGAAAAGCCACAAAGTTACAGAAAAATAGAAAAGAGAAAACAATTTAGAAAAGAGAGAGAGAGAACACCTACCTGGGCCACTTACCTGGCCGGCCCACCTGGCAGGCCCAGCACTGTGCTGGCCCATGCCAGCCAGCTACTTCGTCCTTGCCAGGCAAGCACAGAGGTGACGTCGGCGAGCACGAGCTCGCCACGACGCCACCTGCTTGCCGCCCACGCCCCTGGACACCTGGGTGATCTCCACGTCGCCGCCCGACCCCGTGGACACCTCATTCGCCCCCTGCCTCGCGCGACGCCCGAGGACCACCGTCGCTGTCGTTCGCCTTAGCCGCGGCCACCAGCATCCCCATGCCAAGCCAGCTTGTGCACGAGCTCCGCCTCATCTGCCTCTTCCTCCTCAACGATTCTCCCGGCCTCGGACGCGCTGCTTCATCGTCACCGCCGCCGTTTCCCTCGTCGGCCACCGAAGATCGTCGTCATCGATTCGCCGTATCCCAAGCGTCCCCGAGCCCGCTAACCATCCCTACGGATCCGCTATGAGCTCCTGCCCCTTCTCCCCCTCTCTGTTTTCCTTCTTGTGCACCACAGCGACCACACCGAGCTCGGCCGCACCCGCCGCCGCCACCGCACGTCGTCATCGTGGCCACAGCCACGTTGGCTTGATTCCGAGCGCGTCACCATGCTCAGCACATCACCAGGAGGCCGTAGCACCCAGCCATTCGCCCCGCCGTGCCCCACAGCACCATTCCCAACCTAGCCCGAACTCCGGCGACCGCCAAGGTCGTCGCCGGCGACATTTCCGGCCATCCCAGCATCTCCCATCGCCACCACTCGACGCGCGCAAGCTCTAGCTCCACGTAGCCGCCCTCCACCGTCGATTTGGTCGCCGGAGGAGGAAACCCGCACCTCTCCGCCGTCCCTGGCCCTGCCGGCGATGAGCCCCGGGTCAACTCTGGCGAGTTTAACCCGGTTTGACCTCGGTTTGACCCCCCAGGGTCACTGACGCATGGGCCATGCCCCTATTTAGTTTAGGTGTGAGTTTAGTTAGCACTAATTAACTTAGTTAATTAATTGACACACTGACAAGTGGGTCCAGGCTCTAATGTACCAAGGTTAGTGCTAACCTAATGCTAACTAACTCTGTTAGTTAGTTGTTACACTGACATGTGGGTCCCAGCCGTCAGGTTTGACCTGGGCTGGCGCCTTTGACCTGCTGACGTCACCCTGACGCAATGCTGACGCATTAATTCAATTATTGGAGTTATTCTTATTAGGAAATTCCAGAAAATAAGTAAAACTTCTAAAAATCATAGAAAATCAACCGTAGCTCCAATTCAAATAAATTATATATGAAAAATGATCAGAAAAATCCAATCTATCCATCCGTACCATTTTCATGCATGTTGGAACAACTTAAAGTTGCTGTTTAGGACAATTCAATTAGTTGGCATTTAAGAAAGCACATATGGAGTTTGAAATTGAACCTAGTGTTCAAACCCACTCCATTTAACTTGTTGCTAGTTGCATTAGGCTAATCAACATCATATTGCCATGTCATGATCATGCATCATATTGTGCATTGCATTGATTGTGTTCCCTTCTGTGTTGCCGGTATTTGTCCCCTCTCGATAGATGTGATACCGACGATGAGATCGATGACACCGATGAAGAGCTATACTATCTTCAGAAGTGCCAGGCAAACAAAACCCCCTTGTTCATTCCGATACAATCCCACTCTCTCGCTCCTACTCTCTTTTACTGCATTAGGACAACAACGATTCATTTGTTACTTGCTGCGGTAGCTGAACCCCTTTATCCTCTGCATGACCTGTCATTGCCACAGTAAATAGAGGAAACCCGCTAGCATGAGTAGGAGTTGTTTGAGCCCTGTTGTGCCTACTCATTCATGCTTGTTTGTCATGCCTGCTACTGCTTAGAGTTGAGTCAGGTCTGATTCATCGGGGATGAATCAGAGGTGTATGAACATGTCCTACTGTGTATGAGCTAAGTGTGTGAACACGATTTGGTAAAGGTAGCGGTGAGAGGCCATGTAGGAGTACATGGTGGGTTGTCTCATTGAAGCCGTCCTTAGGAACTGAGTTTTGTGTTTGTGATCCATGATTCAGCTACTACCATGCATTGGGCCCTGAAATATGACCCCGCTCGACTTCTTAATCACCCCTGTCCTCTGTCTAGGAGTTGCAAGTAGTTTCTGGTGTTTGTAGTATGCTGGAGGCCGTGGGCAGCGCTGACCCGAGGGGTGAGCTATGATGCGGTAGGCACGTGGCACGGTGTACCGGGCGTCCGTTTGGTGTCTCGGGAACCCTGCACACATCGTTTGGGGCTGTGAGCGAAACTCCGGCCGGATCTCCTCACGGATGGAACCTGAATAGGCGATAAACCTGGACTAGAGACTTGAGTATTTAGGTAGGTCGTGGTCTACACCCACATCGGTTTTCGCTTGAAGTCTGTCGAGCACATGTCGTGTGCAGACGCTAAGTGGTGGAAACATGCATGAAGAAGTACACCCCTGCAGGGTTAACATCATCTATTCGAATAGTCGTGTCCGAGGAAAAGGACTTCTGGGTTGCCTGTACAGTTCATAGACAAGTGAAAGTGGATACTTTAAAATGCGCAAGATAAGCGTGAGTGCTATGGATGGCGTTCTCGTAGGGAGACGGGAGCGGATCCGTAGTGGTGTATTGGTTGGTGAATATGTGGACTCGTGTGCACCACCTCAAAAGAGTTACTTGCAGTCGTAGTTCAGGATAGCCACCGAGTCAAAGCTGGCTTGCTGCAGTTAAACCCCACCATCCCCTTTGTTGATAATGATGCATATGTAGTTAGTTCTGATGTAAGTCTTATTGGGTACATTTGTACTCACGTTTGCCTATTTTATGTTTTTGCAGAGAGACTTCAGTCTCACTAGTAGTTCCACGTGGACTTCGACGTTTAGCTTGTTACCTCAGCTACGATCTTGTGCCCTTGGCAGGATATTGTAGATAGTCAGGCTTCTTAGCCTTTTTCATTTGTAAATGTCTATACTCAGACATGCTAAGCTTCCGCTTGTGCTTTGACTTGTATGCTCTGGGTGTTGGGTCATGAGACTCATGTTTGTAATATCTTGCTCCTCGGAGCCTATTGAATAAAATACTTGAGTTGTAGAGTCATGTTGTGATGCCATGTTGTATTTGCACATATCGAGCATATTGTGTGTATGCTATTGAAATGCTTGGTACGTGTGGGATCTGACTATCTAGTTGTTTATCCTTAGTAGCCTCTCTTACCGGGAAATGTCTCCTAGTGCTTCCACTGAGCCATGGTAGCTTGCTACTGCTCCGGAACACTTAGGCTGGCCGGCATGTGTCCTTCTTCGTTCCTGTGTCTGTCTCTTCGGGGAAATGTCACGCGATGAGTACCGGAGTCCTGTTAGCCCGCTACAGCCCGGTTTACCGGAGTCCTGCTAGCCTAGTTGCTACAGCCCGGATTCCCTTGCTGATGACCGACACGTTCGTTGTTGGGTCATGTATGCCTGTCCCTGTAAGTTAGTGCCACTTTGGGTTCACGACTAGCCATGTCAGCCCGGGTTCTTTGTCATATGGATGCTAGCGGCACTATCATATACGTGAGCCAAAAGGCACAAACGGTCCCGGGCTAGGTAAGGTGGCACCCGTGGGAATACCGTGCGTGAGGCCGCAAAGTGATATGAAGTGTTACATGCTAGATCGGTGTGACTTAGGATCGGGTCCTAACAGCTTTGGTATCAGAGCCTGACTGCCTGTAGGATTACCAAACCAAGCTGGTCGAAGTTGAGTCTAGAAATTCTTTAGTTATGTAAGGGAATTGATTGTGGGATGGAACGTAAGGCTCTTTTTACTCCTTATACCTCATGCCCTTCCGATCTGAGTCATCTTATCTTTCCTGCGGGGTCAAGGAACTAGGCTTTCTCTTCTTTCTATCAGGATCACGTGTTACTAATCCGTAGACTTATAAGATTGTTGGATTTAAGCCTCAGTTCAGTCCCTACTACTTCCGTATGTTAACTGTTGATCTCAAAACCTTGATATTGTACTTCTGAGTGGCTATGCCACCATCTTTGTAGCATGTCTCCAATCTTTTTGAGCATTTACAGTCGTTATGTTGTCCAAGTCATCCCAGGTTTCTAAAATAGTCTAATGCATTTGCAGATCCCCCTTTCAGTTTCCGATGTTTCTTTAGGCCAGGTTAATCACACTAACTGCTGAGTTGAGGTACTCTATGGCCTCGACGTATATGTTGGAGTTATTATTATGACCCTAGGTGTCTTAGAGTGCCATCTAGTAATCTAGACATGATTTGTGTCCCAGTGTGATGATTCTGGCCTTTATTCTCGAAAGCATCCCGTGATGCAATTTAGTTAGTAGGTATTCTATTCCTAGGGTTTTGAACCCGAGATTCACCCTACTTACTTCATGTTGATAGTAATTGCTAGTTCCCTTAGGTTATTAGTAACCTGTGCATTAGTCCTCGAGGTCTGTGGTATTTCCTTCTTCCAAATACTATGAACCACTTACGGCAGATGTCTATTGGATCAAAAGATCACAACAGGAGTGCTCTCGATGGGTTCTCCATTCTATATTGCGACTCTGCCAGTTCTACTTTTCTGCATGGGTTATCCGGAAGAAACTTGTTGAACTTGGTTCGACATACTAACCTATGCATCCACAACTTAGAAAACCGTATGTTCCTTTGAGTTGTCCCGCTTTAGTTGTCTTCCGACCCTCGTCTACCAATTGATAGTCAAGAGTATGCGTGCAATCGTTCATCGATGCCTATTATTCTTGTGGTCCCGTCAAGCCATTCTATTCCAGAATGACTAGGAGAAATGAACTCCAGTACCTCATCCATATCTAGGATTGGGCCAAAGTAGTCATACTCCGCAGATCAAAATACTAATATAGTTTTTGTTCTGTTCTACCTTGAGGTACTACCCTCTTTATGTCAAGAAAGTCATAGGAATTACACATCATCTTATGAATTCTTGGTGCAGTGATACTTCTTGCCATCATTGTTCATTCCTCGGCTCCCGTGTTATTGTAACCGGAATGCTGGCAAGTGAGTCGTGATGTGTGAAATCAATACTCCTAGCAACTCCGCTGCTTGGTAGTTAATGGACAACATCCTCACTCTTAGCGTGTTGATTATTGAATCATCACCCTAAGGTTGATCGTGCTACCTAGTCCTTATTTTTGGTGCACCTTTCGATCAATGAGTCAGGGCTATGTCAATCCCTTGCTTATTTGATCATCTCGTCTTGCCCTGAAGAGCAAGATTGTTCTCGAGTTTAATAGCATATTGGTGGTTCGTGATGTTCCGAATATCTTCTCGGAAGTATTACCAGGTTTTCACCTGATCGCTATGTTGAGTTCGTGATCAAGTTGGTTTCATATAAACCACCCATTCTCCAAGGATCTGTGTTGCATACCCCTGGGCTGTTTGGTCAAGCTAAACAACAACTTGGAGAGTTGGAAGATGGAAGCTTGTTCGATTTAGTTCATCTTGAGGGATATCTTGTATGTGTGTTGAAGAAAGATGATATCTTCATTGATTGGTCCCTGTGATCAGTTGTTAGACCTATTACCTTAACAAAACTTTGATTTGAGTATGGGCTATACTCAAATCAAATCAGAACCAACGATGTTCGTAATGTTATCTTACTCGTGGTTCCTCCTTGAGCATACTCCATTATATCTTTTGGTCTGACCAATGCTATCACCATGTTCACATAATTGTGGAATTCCATTTATATGGAAACCTGGATGAATTTTTATTGAGCCCATCGACAACATCCTTGTCCTCTCCATAATTTTTTTGAACATTAAGCTAGTGTTGGAAACTTTTGAAAGCATTTGTTCATGTTAGCTCATGAAGCATATGTTCGAATGTAAGAAGTGACTTCCTCCAGTTCATGTGCATTTGATGCAAGTTTCCGCCGTGGATTCGAGAAAGTCAATGTTGCTTCCTTTGGAATCATCCAAAATCGGTCATGCATACATGCGAAGTATTCTGTGGTTCGGAGACTTGCAACCTCCATTCTATATGTGTTCCTAGCACACCAAGCCACTGATTGATTTGTTCAAGGTTAATAAGTTCTAAGTGCTACTCCTGAAGGGCCCAGACGGACATGCACTAGATTTTGATATCTTTAACGATGGCTTTCCACCGAAACTCGGTAGTGCTTTATTATAAGACTACTACGTAGTCATGCTTGTCTGCGACAGCATGTTCACATGTATGTAGCAGAACCGGCTCATGTTTTGGAGCTTGCTATCGTAGTTAATTTCCCGAGAATCTCGCAACGTCATCTCGTCGATTTGTGTTACAAACTTTCATTTTTCTTCCTAGACTCGATGAGTTTGGAATATCCTGACACCAACCAGATCTGAATCTCAGGCAGATATGATGGTTGGAACATTTCCCAAAGAACTATAATACTGGTCCCTCAATAACCGGTAAAGTGGATGTCATGGCCAACACACCCAGCCGGAAGACCTATTATTGTAGTATCTTGATTGAAGATGTTGGCCACCTCCCCATAGGGATTTCGTAGGATATACTCCCTAGTTGTTCCTTATGGATTTTTGTGTTCCCGAAGTCCGACCTTTACTTGATGTTCTAGATATCAAACCATATCTATGAATGGATTACGCTAGCACATCAAGGAGAACATTAGAAGCGGAGTGCTAAATGTCTCTCGGTCGATCATCCAGATTTTGTTTCCTTGGCTCTGCTAAGGTGAGATCTGAGAAGGTGTTATCTTCTTTTGCATCTGCATCATCCATCACCATTCATCATCGTAGTAAGTTGTGTTGCCAGGATCCTTGACACGAATGTTGGTAAAACCTTGATGATTATGGAAATGCTCAAGTTCTTGAGAGCACGCACAAGCACTAGGTGTTATCATCGTCATAACTAGGATTGCTCCTAGCTTCCTCGGTTATGCTATAAAGTTTCAAACAGTGGACTCACTCTCTGCTGTTGAGTTTCTTCCCAGTTACTAGAGTCATTCCCATCATTTGTGTTTTGTTCCCAGCTTGCACCGTCATTGTGCCATCCTACCTTGGGTCCCATCCATTTTCGGTGATAAGCAAAATCAACCCTTGTGTTGTCTTCAACAAGGTAATCCACATCATCCATACTGGTCCGGGTATGTCATTCCACCGAACTCCTCCAAATGATCGATTTTGATTTGACTTAAGCTGGTATAAAGAACTTCAATGATCTCGGAATCAAAGGTAATTCTTTTTGACACTTAAGGGGATATTTCTACGAGTCACCCTCCTCCAAGATGTCTCGTTATGGTATCATGGCAACCCAACTCCTCGCTACGTTGACAACCGTTCACCACCTTCTTAGGCGTGAAATTGTTGTCTACCTAGTGGACCTTCGTTATCTGATTCACTCCATTCCTCTAGATGTGTGCTTCGCGTCTCAGCTCGTGAGATGTTTCTATGTCTCATTCCGTGAGTGGATCCTGAGTTGCTCGATCTTCGAGAAGATCAATCCTTGTAGAGTTTCTTTTCCCTCTCGTTGTCATGTTGGTAGGAGTTCCTGGAGCAAGACATCGAGACAATGATGGTGATCGAACCAGCGTTCATTTGAAGTGCAACCTGGATCGTGAAGATTGTGTTAGTTGCGCTCCCCTTTCATCTTACCCATACGCTTGAATCTCGGGACGAGATTCTTGTTTAGTGGGGGTGAGTTGTCACATCTGTAGTTCTATTAATGCCTAGTGCTAGCATCTGGTGTTGCATTATGTTTAAATTTCAGTTAAACCTGAAGTGGGGATTGCCTAAACCCTAGCATCAAAAGAATTCACTAGGTTCAACTAAAATTTTCTCAGTGTTTCCAAATGGCTTTTAAAAATGTTCATCATTTCTGGATAATGTTGGAAACAATAACCAGAGGTGTTGCACATTTTTCCATGACATATTTGAGCTCTGAATTAAATCATATAGTATTTGAATTTGGGCATTTAAATGCTAGTACATATTTTAAATGTCCAAATAATTCCAAACTAAAATGTTCCATGATGGATATATTCCATTTAGTGGCCATGAGCAGTTTGGTGATTTTTGAAAGTGCCTAAGCATTTTTAGAAAAGCCACAAAGTTACAGGAAAAATAGAAAAGAGAAAACAATTTAGAAAAGAGAGAGAGAGAACACCTACCTGGGCCACTTACCTGGCCGGCCTACCTGGCAGGCCCAGCACTATGCTGGCCCATGCCAGCCAGCTGCTTCGTCCTCTCCAGGCAGGCACAGAGGTGACGCCGGCGAGCACGAGCTCGCCACGACGCCACCTGCTTGCCGCCCACGCCCCTGGACACCTGGGTGATCTCCACGTCGCCGCCCGACCCCGTGGACACCTCATTCGCCCCCCTGCCTTGCGCGACGCCCGAGGACCACCGTCGCTGTCGTTCGCCTTTGCCGCGGCGACCAGCATCCCCATGCCAAGCCAGCTAGTCCACGAGCTCCGCCTCATCTGCCTCTTCCTCCTCAACGATTCTCCCGGCCTCGGACGCGCTGCTTCATCGTCACCGCCGCCGTTTCCCTCGTCGTCCACCGAAGATCGTCGTCGTCGATTCGCCGTCTCCCAAGCGTCCCCGAGCCCGCTAACCATCCCTACGGATCCGATGTGAGCTCCTGCCCCTTCTCCCCCTCTCTGTTTTCCTTCTTGTGCACCACAGCGACCACACCGAGCTCGGCCGCACCCGCCGCCGCCACCGCACGTCGTCATCGTGGCCACAGCCACGTTGGCTTGATTCCGAGCGCGTCACCATGCTTAGCACATCACCTGGAGGCCGTAGTACCCAGCCGTTCGCCCCGCCGTGCCCCACAGCACCATTCCCAACCTCACCCGAACTCCGGCGACCGCCAAGGTCGTCGCCGGCGACATTTCCGGCCATCCCAGCATCTCCCACCGCCACCACTCGATGCGTGCGAGCTCCATCTCCACGTTGCCGCCCTCCGCCGTTGATTTGGTCACCGGAGGAGGAAACCCGCACCTCTCCGCCGTCCCTGGCCCTGCCGGCGACGAGCCCCGGGTCAACTCTGGCGAGTTTGACCCGGTTTGACCTCGGCTTGACCCCCCCCAGGGTCACTGACGCATGGGCCATGCCCCTATTTAGTTTAGGTGTGAGTTTAATTAGCACTAATTAACTTAGTTAATTAATTGACACACTGACAAGTGGGCCCAGGCTCTAATGGACCTAGGTTAGTGCTAACCTAACGCTAACTAACTCTGTTAGTTAGTTGTTACACTGACCTGTGGGTCCCAGCCGTCAGGTTTGACCTGTGCTGGCGCCTTTGACCTGCTGACGTCACCCTGACGCAATGCTGACGCATTAATTCAATTATTGGAGTTATTCTTATTAGGAAATTCCAGAAAATAAGTAAAACTTCTAAAAATCATAGAAAATCAACCGTAGCTCCAATTCAAATAAATTATATATGAAAAATGATCAGAAAAATCCAATCTATCCATCTGTACCATTTTCATGCATGTTGGAAAAACTTAAAGTTGCTGTTTAGGACAATTCAATTAGTTGGCATTTAAGAAAGCACATATGGAGTTTGAAATTGAACCTAGTGTTCAAACCCACTCCATTTAACTTGTTGCTAGTTGCATTAGGCCAATCAACAGCATATTGCCATGTCATGATCATGCATCATATTGTGCATTGAATTGATTGTGTTCCCTTCTGTGTTGCCGGTATTTGTCCCCTCTCGATAGATGTGATACCGACGATGAGATCGATGACACCGATGAAGAGCTATACTATCTTCAGAAGTGCCAGGCAAGCAAAACCCCCTTGTTCATTCCGATACAATCCCACTCTCTCACTCCTGCTCTCTTTTACTGCATTAGGACAACAATGATTCATTTGTTACTTGCTGCGGTAGCTGAACCCCTTTATCCTCTGCATGACCTGTCATTGCCACAGTAAATAGATGAAACCCACTAGCATGAGTAGGAGTTGTTTGAGCCATGTTGTGCCTACTCATTCATGCTTGTTTGTCATGCCTGCTACTTCTTAGAGTTGAGTCAGGTCTGATTCATCGGGGATGAATCAGAGGTGTGTGAACATGTCCTACTGTGTATGAGCTAAGTGTGTGAACACGATTTGGTAAAGGTAGCGGTGAGAGGCCATGTAGGAGTACATGGTGGGTTGTCTCATTGAAGCCGTCCTTAGGAACTGAGTTCCGTGTTTGTGATCCATGATTCAGCTACTACCATGCATTGGGCCCTGAAATATGACCCCGCTCGACTTCTTAATCACCCTTGTCCTCTGTCCAGGAGTTGCAAGTAGATTCTGGTGTTTGTAGTATGCTGGAGGCCTTGGGCAGCGCTGACCCGAGGGGTGGGCTGTGATGCGGTAGGCACGTGGCACGGTGTACCGGGCGCCCGTTTGGTGTCTCGGGAACCCTGCACACATCGTTTGGGGCTGTGAGCGAAACTCCGGCCAGATCTCCTCGCGGATGGAACCCGAATAGCCGATAAACCTGGACTAGAGACTTGAGTGTTTAGGTAGGTCGTGGTCTACACCCACGTCGGTTTTCGCTTGAAGTCTGCCGAGCACATGTCGTGTGCAGATGCTAAGTGGTGGAAACATGCATAAAGAAGTACACCCCTGCAGGGTTAACATCATCTATTCGAATAGTCGTGTCCGCGGAAAAGGACTTCTGGGTTGCCTGTACAGTTCATAGACAAGTGAAAGTGGATACTTTAAAATGCGCAAGATAAGCGTGAGTGCTATGGATGGCATTCTCGTAGGGAGACGGGAGCGGATCCATAGTGGTGTATTGGTTGGTGAATATGTGGACTCGTGTGCACCACCTCAAAAGAGTTACTTGCAGTCGTAGTTCAGGATAGCCACTGAGTCAAAGCTGGCTTGCTGCAGTTAAACCCCACCATCCCCTTTGTTGATAATGATGCATATGTAGTTAGTTCTGATGTAAGTCTTGCTGGGTACATTTGTACTCACGTTTGCCTATTTTATGTTTTTGCAGAGAGACTTCAGTCTCACTAGTAGTTCCACGTGGACTTCGACGTTTAGCTTGTTACCTCAGCTACGATCTTGTGCCCTCGGCAGGATCTTGTAGATAGTCAGGCTTCTCAGCCTTTTTCATTTGTAAATGTCTGTACTCAGACATGCTAAGCTTCTGCTTGTGCTTTGACTTGTATGCTCTGGGTGTTGGGTCATGAGACTCATGTTTGTAATATCTTGCTCCTCGGAGCCTATTGAATAAAATACTTGAGTTGTAGAGTCATGTTGTGATGCCATGTTGTATTTGCACATATCGAGCATATTGTATGTATGCTATTGAAATGCTTGGTATGTGTGGGATCTGACTATCTAATTGTTTATCCTTAGTAGCCTCTCTTACCGGGAAATGTCTCCTAGTGCTTCCATTGAGCCATGGTAGCTTGCTACTGCTCCGGAACACTTAGGCTGGCCGGCATGTGTCCTTCTTCGTTCCTATGTCTGTCCCTTCAGGGAAATGTCACGCGATGAGTACGGAGTCCTGTTAGCCCGCTACAACCCGGTTTACCAGAGTCCTACTAGCCCAGTTGCTACAGCCCGGATTCACTCGCTGATGACCGACACGTTCGTTGTTGGGTCATGTATGCCTGTCCCTGTAAGTTAGTGCCACTTTGGGTTCACGACTAGCCATGTCAGCCCGGGTTCTTTGTCATATGGATGCTAGCAGCACTATCATATACGTGATCCAAAAGGCGCAAACGGTCCCGGGCCAGGTAAGGTGGCACCCGTGGGAATACCGTGCGTGAGTCCGCAAAGTGATATGAAGTGTTACATGCTAGATCGGTGTGACTTAGGATCGGGGTCCTGACACAAAGATGCAAAACATTATTCTAAATAACATCAAGAAAATACTAACAAAATAAATTGACGCTCCAAGAAAAACAAATATCATGTGACGAATGAAAACATAGCTCCAAATGAGGTTACCGATAATGTTGGAGACAAAAGAGGAGATGCCTTCCAGGACATCCCCAAGCTTAGTTGCTTGGACCTTCCTTGAATATTACCTTTGGGGTGCCTTGGGCATCCCCAAGCTTAGGGTCTTGTCACTCATTATCCTCCTCATATCGACATCTCATCCAAAACTTGAAAACTTCAATCACACAAAACTTAACGGAACCTTGTGAGATATGTTAGTATGATAAAGAGCAAACCATTTCACTTTTGGTACTGTCGAAGACAAGATTCATAATTGTTTCCACACAATTCCTACTGTAGCGTATCATTTCTACAATTTATATTGAGCAATATAAGCCATAGAAACTAGGAAACAAGCAAACTATGCATTGAAAACAGAATCTGTCAAAAACAGAACAGTCTGTAGTAATCTGTAATCAAACCATACTTATGCTACTCCAAAAATTATGAAAAAACTTTTACCACGTGGTAAATTTGTATATTAATCTTTTGCAAAAAGAATCAACTTAAAATCACTCTTCTGTTAAAAATGAGATCTATTTTCATGAGCATAAAAGTTTGTGTTTTTCAGCAAGATCAAATCAACTATCACCCAACAGATCCCAAAGGCTTTACTTGGCACTTTATTGAAACAAAGACAATAAAACATGATTACTACAGTAGCCTAATCATTTGAACACACAAAACAGTAGATAAAAGTGTTGGGTTGTCTCCCAACAAGCGCTTTTCTTTAAAGCCTTTTAGCTAGGCATGATGATTTCAATGATGCTCGCATAAAAGATAAGAATTGAAACATGAAAAAGAGCATCATGAATCACATGGCAAGCAAATTTAATCCTAACCCACTTCCTATGCATAGGGATTTTGTAAGCAAATAATTCATGGGAACAAGAATCAACTAGCATAGGAAGTCAAAACATGCATAACTTCAAAACTTTCAACACATAGAGAGGAAACTTGATATTATTGAGATATGTAAAAGCATATGTTGCTCTCTCATAATAATTTTTCAGTAGCATCATGAATGAATTCAACAATATAACTATCACATAAAGCATTATTTTCATGATCCACAAGCATAGAAATTTTATTACTCTCCACATAAGCAAATTTATTCTCATGAATAGTAGTGGGAGCAAACTCAACAAAAATAACTATCATGGGATTGAAAATTAAAATCATGATGACAAGTTTCATGGGTATAATTATTCAATATAGCATACATGTCATCACCATAATAATCATAGATAGGAGTCATGCTTTCATCATAATAAACTTGCTCACCAAAACTTGGGGGAGTGAAAATATTATCTTCATCAAACATAGCATCCCCAAGCTTGTAGCTTTGCATATCATTAACATTAGGGATATTCAAAGAAGTCATACTAACAACATTTCCATCATGCTCATCATTCATTCCAATCATTTTATTAAATTCTTCTTCTATCAATTGAGCACAACTTTTCGATCCATCATTTTCAAGAAAGATATCATAAAGATGATCAATAATATGATGCAACCTTAATTCCATTTTTTGTAGTTTTCTTTTATAAACCAAACTAGTGATAAAACAAGAAACTAAAAGATTCAATTGCAAGATATAAATATATACCTTCAAGCACTCACCTCCCCGGCAACAGCGCCAGAAAAGAGCTTCGTTGTCGTGGCATGAGTGGCGCTTTCCTAACCTCCCTGGCAACGGCGCCAGAAAAGAGCTTGATGTCTACTACGCAACTTTATTCTTGTAGACATGTGTTGGGCCTCCAAGCGCAGAGTTTTGTAGGATAGTAGCAATTTTCCCTCAAGTGGATGACCTAAGGTTTATCAATCCTTGAAAAGTGTAGGATGAATATGGTCTCTCTCAAACGACCCTGCAACCAAATACAAGAAATCTATTGTGTCCCCAACACACCCAATACAATGGAAAATTGTATAGGTGCACTAGTTTGGCGAAGAGATGGTGATAAAAGTGTAATATGGATGGTAAAAATATATTTTTATAATCAGAATAAATAAAAACAGCAAGGTCAAAAATAGTAAACGGGCACAAAAATGGTGTTGCAATGCTTAAAAATGAGGCCTAAGGTCCGTATTTCTGCTAGTACAACCTCTCAACAATGCTAACATAGTTGGATCATATGATTATCTCTCAAAGTGCAATATAGAATCACTCCTGAGTTCCTATTAGCGGAGAACAAAAGATAGGAATTGTTTATAGGTCATGAAACCACCTCAAAGCTATTCTTTCCATTTAATCTATTCAAGAATTCGTACTAAAATAACACAAAGCTATTTTTCCGTTCGATATATCCTAGTGTTCATACTAGAATAACACCAAAGAAAATTCATATTCATTATACTCAATCCACACAAAGAACTATAAAGAGACCCCAAAGTTTCCGTCGAAGAAAAACGTGCATCAACCCCTATGCATAGATTACCCCAATATCACCGCGGGAATCCGCAAGTTGAATTCCATAACACATATCAAGTGAATCAATAGATACCTCATTGTCACCTCAAGTATTCATATTGCAAGACATATATCATGTGTTCTTATCTCGGAATATTCAATCCGATAAGACAAGACTTTGAGGGTTAAAGATCCAATTCATCATAACAGGAGTATAGAGGGGAGAAACATCATATGATCCGACTATACTAACAAAGCCCATGATATGGGTCACAAGAGAGAGAGAGAGAGAGATCAAACACATAGCTACTGGTACAAACCCTCAGCCCCGAGGGTGGACTACTCCCTGGTGGACTACTGGTACAAACCCTCAGCGGTTCCTTATTATCATACATGCATATTCTTATTGGACCATGCGCGATCTTGGGCACTCCCGCCCCGCATCAATTCCTTTACCCAAATTTTTGTAGCCAACGTACTTCAACCGTCACCCTCATTCCTCCAGCACCGACCTTATAGTAAAATTGCAGTAGCCGAGGCATTTGAACCGTCGCCCTCCCTCGTCCACCACCATATCCACCCACCATTACCAAAATTTTCAGTAGCCGCGGCGTATCCTCAAACACCACCACCCCGCTCCACAGTCCCCCCACTCGGCCCCCTCCCCCTCGAACCCTAGCTCGTGGCCGCTGTCTGTGCTGCCGCCAACCCCTGCTGGTCTGCCCGTTCATCCTAGCTTAGATAATAAAATTCAGGTTACCCAGTGATTCCCATACCATCACCCCACTCCCCTGAGTTTTTAGATGAGGCCTGCGGTGTCCCTCCCCGCCAGATACACATCCCCTGCTCCAGAATGTCGTAGCCTAATCTCGACCATGTATCCTGGGGAGCCCGACGAGCATTCAACCAAGAAGAGGTTTATCATGGCCTCTCCAGAATGTTGGCGAGGTGGCCGCCATTCGCCCGACCTGTCAATCCCGGAGCAACACATCGCCACGAAAGCTGGCAAAGACGTTAACTACGTTTCCATACCAAAGGCTTCATGTCAGCGGACTAGCGTATTACTGTATCTCGGGAAAACTGGCTACGACATCAAGCTCGTCGACAGCGATGGCTTTTCACACGGGCCATGTCACAGGTTAAGTGGTCCATCCCCAACCCCTCTAGTTCAACCGTCGTCGATCTCTTCGACGGCCCTGCCGCTGATCTCCTCCGCCAAGCAGTCAAGGATTTGCAATCTTTATATGCCATCAAGCCCATTTTGTCATTTCTGAAGGACAAGTTCTACGGCGGCGGCTTGGGATCCTCAATTGCCACGTCAGATCTCATCAATCATGACCACGACCACGAGGAGGGCACCCAAAAAGGTTCTTCCAAGGTGAAACAACCCATCTATGACATCAGAGAGCGCACCATGGGTATGTGCTCTTCCAACTGGAAGGATCCCGTCCATGAAATGTGAGGCAACATCGTATCAGCAAATCTACCTTTTCTAGCTTGCCAACCCGTACCCTTTGTTGTAGTAGCATTTGTCATGTGGTGCTTTAACTATGTTGTGTTTAATTATTTCATTTACGCAAAAATGTATTGTTCAATAGGGCTATGTGATGTTTAAGTATGAATTTCCCATTTCAGTTTCACGAATGGCTATATTTGGTTGTTTATAGTGAGTAGATGCCTTGTTTATGTGTATTTGGTTGTTAGGTTGGTTGAAGTGAGCATTTTTTCAATTATCGAGCAGATGCCTTGTTTATATGTATTTGGTTCTTAGTTTGGTTGCAGTGATCATTGGTCCAGTTATCAAGCAGATGCCTTGTTTATCTATATTTGGTTGTTAGGTTGTTTTTCAGCAATTGTCCAGTTTTCAAGCAGATGCCTTGTTTATCTATATTTGCTTGTTAGGTTGGTTGCAGTGAGCATTTGTCCAGTTTTCAAGCATATGCCATGTTTATCTGTATTTGCTTGTTAGGTTGGTTGAAGTGAGACTCTGTCCAGTTTTCAATGGCTATAATTGGTTGTTATACTGATCATTTATGCCTTGTTTATTTCAATCATTCACAATGTGTTCATTATGTGCAAGTCGAAACTGTGCCGCACAACTGCATCAATACTAGTTTGAACGGCTATATTTGGTTCCAGTTATGCCTAGTATAGTTAACACATGACCTTTATTTCAGTTTTACACATTTATCCAGTGTGATGTTTAAGCATTACCTACATTCTATTCATTTTCAACAATACTAGTTTGAATTGCAATATTTGATGGTTGTTAAGCCTGCTGTTGGTAAAATTGCCTTCCATTTTATATCTGCTTTGACAACATGCTGAAACCAACACATTAAAGCTATCATTTGGAGATGATGTTGTTTACATTTGCTATATTTGTTTGATGTTAAGGCTGTTGTACTTATCATGCCTTTCCACTACTTATGCAGGACAACAACAGGAGTGGCCCCCATTTCCCGCCGAGGTTAGCTTCATCCCTCGGCTTGTACTCCCCTCATCGTTCCATAATGTAGTGCATAAAGATCCAGGCCTGGACACTTGTTAGCTTCTAATATTGAGTTGTTGCTTGTAGGTTCATATGCCCTTGGCAAGGATCCACGCATCGACCTTTTTGCGTATGGGTCAATGAGATATTCATGAACAAGCATCTAGTGAGGAAACTGATAAGGATTATTAGCAAAAAGATACGAATGGTGGCGAGAAAATTATTTGTTTATGCTCTATCCAACACAACATTGAGTTGTAGGATGGTAACTACAAACTCTGTAGCCTTCTCTTTTCATTGCCCATAATGAGTTGTTAGACAATAATGTCTGAATCTTTTTCATTCGCAGTGGTTCCCAAAGTCGTTCACTCAAGATTACCTCACAAAGTACATGATTGGTGGACATGCAATGAAGGTTAAAGTATTTCATCCAGACTACAATGAGCATCAAGAAGTCATAATGAAGACAGTGAAGGATGGACGTGCAGGCATCACAAGGGGTTGGCCTAGAGTCGTGCGTGCATTACGCATGGAGGAGGGCACAATATGGGCATTCCACTTCACCTTCTCCAGCAACCAGATGTCTTTCGCCTCTCTCTTTACAGTCTTTATTACAACTATGGTTCATCATTCTTAACTTGGTGCTTCTGTAGTTCTTCAGTATATGTACCTATGCATCGAATTATGCATTCGTGGTTGAACCTATATTTGTAATAAACATGGTTGGATATGAAATAACTGATTGCCTACTTTCAAATTCAAAACATGTGATTTTTAAATTAGGTATTAATTAGGGATTACATTGCAGACGGTTTGCGAAAGTGAAACGTCTGCGATAGACGTGGACATGAGACACGTTTCTAGGACCCACTACGTGTGCGATCAATCTCCACTATGCACACGATCAGCTAAGAAAAAACATGTGTCATTAACAACAGCATCGCACACAGTTCTTTCTTATTAAATGTTTGAGATAGTCACCTTATCACACACGCTTTGAATTATGGACTGTTTGTGATGTTATTCGCATCGCAAACGTTTGGTCATAGAAGAACGCGTGCGATAGGTACTTCTTGGATTAACTATGTGGGATGTACATACTAACGGAAACGTATTCCTTGGATTGACTATGTGGAATGTACATACAAATGGAAACGTTTAGCAGGGACTGACTGTGTGGGATGTACTTACGACCGAAAATGATTTCGCCTCTATAATTGTATATTTTTAGCACTACTATACGTATAACCGTATTTGAGCGCTCGCCGGTTGCACACGACCTCATTTTGTCGAGCTTGTATGCCGGGAGGGCATATCCTCGATGGTTTCTGGGTCGTGTGGGAAGGACCCCCCTATTGCAGTCACTCACTTGGCGACAGTTCCGAACACCGTCGCGGAAAGGGGTTAAAAACCTTTTGTATAGCACCTCGTTGTACTAGTGTGTGCATACTCGGGGAGAACACTTTTATCTTGAAATTAAGTGGAGGGATTATCTTATAATGCTATCGTCATTCTAAGAAAAATAAGATGCATAAAGAATAAACATCACATGCAATCAAAATATGTGACATGATATGGCCATCATCATCTTGTGCTTTTGATCTCCATCTCCAAAGCAACGTCATGATCTCCATTGTCACCGGCGCGATACCTTGATCTCCATCATTGCGTCGGGGTAGTCTTGCCAACTATTGCTAACGCATAGCAATAAAGTAAAGCAATTACATGGCGCTTAATGATTGACACTAGGGTCATAAAATAATTAAAAGACAACCCTAAGGCTCCTGCCGGTTGTTGATATTACAAAACATGATTATCTCATACAACAACGTATATCACATCATGTCTTGACCATATCACATCACAACATACCCTGCAAAAACAAGTTAGACGTCTTCTACTTTGTTGTTGCAAGTTTTACATGGCTGCTATGGGTAACTAGTAAGAGTCGTTCTTATCTACGCAAAACCACAACGGTGATTACCAAGTTTGTTGTTTTAACCTTCTGCAAGGATCATCCATAGTCAAATTTGATTCGACTAAAGTGAGAGAAATAGACACCCACCAACCACCTTATGCAAAACAAGTTGCATGTTAGTCTGTGGAACCGGTCTCATGTACGTGGACATGTAAGGTTGGTCCGGGCCGCTTCATTCCACAATACCGCCGAATCAAAATAAGACATTGGTTATAAGTAGTATGAACATCACCGCCCACAACTCCTTTGTGTTCTACTCATGCATATCATCTATGCATAGACCTGGCTCTGATACCACTGTAGGGGAACGTTGCATTGAAAACAAAAAATTCTGTGCACATAGAAGATCTATCCCTGGAGATGCATAGCTATGAGAGGGACAGAGCATCTTCATACCCTTGAAGATCGCTAAGCAGAAGCATTTATCAACGTGATTGATGTGGTCGTACACCTTCACAATCCGTCCCGACCAAGTACCGAACATATGACACCTCTGCGTTCAGCACACGTCCAGCTCGATGACGTCCTCGCCTTCTTGATCCAGCAAGAGGGGTGGAGTAGTAGATGAGTTCCAGCAGCATGACGGCGTGGTGACGGTGGTGGTGAAGAACAATCTCCGCAGGGTTTCGCCAAGCACAATGGAAACTAGATAGAGGAGAAACTAGAGGGGACAGGGTTGCCGGCACACGGCTTGGTGAATCTTGATGTGTTCTGGGTGTTAGCCCTGCCCCTCTATTTATATGTTGAGCCCTGGGTCGTTTCTTGGAGAAAGAGCCTCCTCAAAGTCGGTTTAGCCTGCAAGGCAAGAGTCCATCTCGGACTCCAGGAGCTAGACGCCAGGGTCCTTGGCGTCTGGCCCCTTGGCCTCCACAAAACTGCATTTTGCACCTTCCTAAAGCCCTGTGGGCTTTACCCCTTGGCCCAAATAAAGTGTTCTCAAACTCGAACATTTCGAGAAACATATGAAACCCTTTCTAGAGACTAAACACTATTATCCCATATATCAATTTTTACATCTGAACTATTCTGGAGCTCCTCATCATATCCGTGATCTTATCCAAGACTCCAAACAACATTCTTTGACCAACATACATAACTCATATAATGTTATATCGTCAACGAACATTATGCGTGCGGACCCTACGGGTTCGAGAATGATGTAGACATGACCGAGAAGCTTCTCCGATCAATAGCCAATAGCGGGACCTGGATGCCCATATTGGTTCCTACATATTCTACGAAGATCTTTATCGGTCGAACCTTTATGACAACATACGTAGTTCCTTTTGTCCATCGGTATGTTACTTGCCCGAGATTCGATCTTCGGTATCTTCATACCTAGTTCAATCTCGTTACTGGCAAGTCTCTTTAATTACTTGTTCTGTAATACATCATCCCGTAACAAACTCCTTAGTCAGTTTGCTTGCAAGCTTCTTGTGATGTTGTATTACCGACACGGCCCAGAGATACCTCTCCGTCATACGGAGTGAAAATTCCAATCTCAATTCACGCCAACTCAACAGACACCTCCGGAGATACCTGTAGAGCACCTTTATAATCACCTAGTTGCATTGTGACGTCTGATGGCGCACAAGGAATTCCTGTGGAGTCCAGGAGTTTCATGATCTCATGGTCGAAGAAACTTGTATTTGACATTAAGAACACAATAGCAATAAACTAAACCATCATATGCTATGCTAACGGCTAGGTCTTGTCCATCACATCATTCTCCTAATGATGTGATCTCATTATCAAGTGACAACACATGTCTATGGTTAGGAAACCTTAACCATCTTTTGATCAATGAGCTAGTCTAGTAGAGGCTCACTAGGGACATGGTGTTGTCTATGTATCCACATATGTATCTGAGTTTCTGATCGATACAATTCTAGCATGGATAATAGACGTTTATCATGAACAGGGGAATATGATAATAATCAATTTATTATTGCCTCTAGGGCATATTTCCAACACATATCTATACCTACTATTAAAGGGAGGTGATATTCTTGGTTTCGTCCCGCTTAGTTAGTCCTATGTTATGTTTTTTTCTTTGGTTTTTATCCGTGATGCGTCATCCGTACATGGTCTCCTGCCTGGTTCCTATGAGGTGGCATTATTCGACACTGTAGCGGCCGCTGCACCCTACCTACTCCAAGATTTGACAAAAAGTCCAGCCCAAGCAAAAGCCCATTATACTAGCCCAGGAATCCATCCAACTAGAAAAAAAACCTAGCTTGGCACGTAGGATCTCCAATCAATACGTATGTGTGTATTGTCGGCCGAAACTTTGGGCTGATGAATCGTGTCGTATACGTACACCAGAAAGTACTCCCTCAGTCCGCGTTCATGGTAGTGGCGTCCAACAGTCAACACCACTTGCTCTGTCAGAGGTACCATGGCACGCCCATGGTGGCGGCCTCTGACGCTAACGAAAACATGGTGTCACAAGGAGATGTGATCCTAACCGTCATAGCGGTTGTGCCCAACAGTGACAACAACGTCCGGCATCCTCACCCATCGCTCGTGCCCGCAACTCCTCGACTTAGTCCTGCACTACTCAGGTGCCATGTCCTCCTTGACCGCCCAGAACCCTGCTTTGGTCCTAGGATGCCCAGTCTAGATGTGTGCCTCTGTACTATGATGAATCTACCACACTAATTTTTACTATATGAATTGGGATCGAGGAGGCTCCGGCGCTGCACATGAAGAGGATCATGGAGGCGGTAGCACTGGTCCAGGAGTAGAGGATCGTCGAAGGAGGATGTGCGGTAACACATCACTTATACGTATAGCAATCCATTGCACTAGCCTGGTTAGGTTAAAATAATCCCACCTTGCTCTTTCACATATAATCTGACAAGTTTATATACGTACGACATAGAGAATCAATCAGCAGCCTGAAATCTGGAAGGGAACAAAGAAATTACTCAGAAGGAAGAAAATAAAGAAATTAACTTGCTAGAGGAAGAAGGCTTGGAAATCAGTGAAGACAATTATAGCGGCACAACCGATTGCATCACTGGGCTACTGCTTCCCTTCCCATGTTGTCGGCCGGTGTTGTGAGGCAGAGAAAGAGGGATTGAAGGAAAGGGTTAGAGTCGAAGTGAGACAGAGTGTTATGCATGGTTGCTCGGCCGACGGTTGCGATGGGCACCGGTCTCCGGAGGAGAGGTGCAAAGGAAAATAAGGGCGCAAGGGAAGAGAGGCCATGTAGGGAGAAGGAGAGGGAAACAACCCAGGAGGAGGGGAGGAAGGGATCTTGACAGGGAAGAAGCGGCAGCTCGCTGTAGTGGGCGACGTGCCTTTGCAACAACGACGTGGGGATCAAAAGGAGGGAATGATTGGGGGGATCGAGCATATGCTCTCCCCTAGCGCCTAGGTGGTTAGCGGGCGTGGCTGCAGCTGGGCCGGTTTGGCCAGTTTGGCCAATTAGGGCCAGCTGGCACTATTTGGGCTATTGGGGAGGCTGTTGCTGCTGCGGCCACTGGGGCCGGCCCACCGTGCAGTGCTTAACAGATTCCCATTTTTCAGAAAAGAAAAATAGAGGAAAGGATTCCCCTCAAATAATTTATGAATTCTGGTTGAGCCAAAAATCTGCATGTGGCTACTCTCACATATATCAAAGCCCCATAACTTGAATTGGAGAATAGGCCAGGGTTAACAATATCTAGAAACAAAAGGGATTTAAATTGCAAGTGTGTTTATGGGTAATTTCCATATAATGGAGTAATTTATTTTACCTCCCTAATAATATTGGGAGGCTAAGACAATCATCATGTGAATTCCCTCAATTTAAATAGATCGAAGATCCATGTAATTTTTAGTTCAAGTTGAGGGTTTGAACAATCTCATTATAAACTAAAGCATCATGACATGTGCAGTGGAAAATAAAATAGAACACGTATTATACTAACAATTATGGAAAGAACAACGACTTTAAATATGTGAAGATGTTGCACGATCTTGGAGTGTGATACGAGACGTGCGTGTCTTTTTTAGAGAATACCTACTATGTGAAATGCTTGTGTTTGGACCAAGTCGAAATAATGCAAAAAAATGCATTTGAATATTCAAAAAAATATCAATTCAATATCCACGCATGCATGCACAACAGTAATAGACATTAAAACATAATATCTATTTCTTTTATACCTCGACATGCGCTTCCCTGCCCCACCGTGTTGCGCTGATGGGTGTTTTTGTGGACAAATCAATTTTCTGTCTCGTTGCAACGCCCAGGCATGTGTGCTAGTTGGTTCCTACATATTCCATGAAGATCTTTTATCAGTTGAACCACGATGTAAAGGATTCTGTTAATCCCATATGCAGTTCCCTTTGTCCATCGGTATGTTACTTGACCGAGATTCGATCGTCGGTATCTCATACCTAGTTCAATCTCGTTACCAACAAGTCTCTTTACTCGTTGTGTAATACAAGATCCCATTACTAACTCCTTAGTCACAATGCTTGCAAGTTTCTTGTGATGTTGTATTACCGTGAGGGCCCAGAGATACCTCTCCGTCAACCGGAGTGACAAATCCCAGTCTCGATCCATGCCAACCCAACAGACACCCTCAGAGGTACCTGTAGAGCACCTTTATGATCACCCAGTTATGAAGTGACGTTTGATAGCACACAAGGTATTCCTATGGTATCCAGGAGTTGCACGATCTCATGGTCGAAGGAACAGATACTTGACTTGAAGAAAGCTATAGCAAATAACTTGAACAATCTGATGCTAAGCTTACGTTTGGGTCTAGTCCATCATGTCATTCTCCTAATGATGTGATCCCATTATCAAATGACAACTCATGTCTATGGTTAGGAAACCTTAACCTTCTTTGATCAATGATCTAGTCTAGTAGAGGCTGACTAGGCACACGGTGTAGTTTATGTATTCACACATGTAGTTTTGATCAATAAAATTCTAGCATCAATAATAAACTTTTATTATGAACAAAAAATATGATAATAACCATTTTATTATTGCCTCTAGGGCATATTTACAATAGTTTAAGTAGGGGATTACAATGGGTTGTGGAGAGTGGACCAGTGATTATAGAGGGAGGAAGGTGATGGATGTGTTGATGAAGATGGCGGTGTTGTTCGAGATGGTTGCAGTGACGATGGTTCCCCCGGCAACACTCCGGCGCCACCGGGAGAGAGGGGGGAGCCCCCTCCTTCTTCTTCTTGCTTGGCCTTACCTCTAGATGGGAGAATGGTTCTCCCTCTGGTCCTTGGCCTCCATTACCCCTGTAGGGTGGGAGCCCCTTCGAGATTGGATCTCTTCTCCTCTTTTTCTCTAGGGTTTCTTTGTTGTTTCCTGTTCTGTTTTCTGGCCGAACACCAATTTTGTTATAGTCGGAATTTTGTAACTCCAATTGGGTTGAGATCTTAACACGATTCTCCCCCCCCCCCCATATTAGCTTCCTTGCGGCCACAGGAGAGCTATAGAAGCTTCACGATCTCTCCACAAGCCAACCCCCCATGCATTATGGGGCACGCCCTAGTGGGTTGTGAGGCCCATGATGTTGGGAAATGTAGTAGAAAACAAAAAATCGTGCTGGCGCACACCCAAGATCAATATGATGATGCATTAAGGGTTGTGAGTATGATCGTTACCGTCAATAAGCTGCAGCGGAAGAAGATTGTGTCGGTGTAGATCGTACGTGGAGTCCCTTGAACCATCGTTGAACGATCCCGCGAACCGCCCACGAACATTTCCTCGAACCAAAGACTGACTAAAAGCACGGCCTCTCTACTAAGTTGCAAGCACCCAACCTTCATGATCCAAAAGAGCTTCATCATGCAGAGCTGATCGTCGCCAGAGTATTAGAGCGTGGAGATTAGAACCACCCGGGGATTCTAATTGTGAGGATTAGAGGATTAGTCTAGCTCTAATTAGTCAACTATGACCAATTAGAATTAGAACTAGAAGAACTAGAGGAGGCTCCAAAGCTTGTATATTCAAAAGAGCAAAAAAACCTAGTATATATAGGTTGGAGGGGAGAGGGAGGGCTGCCACCAAGGGGGAAGGAGCCCCCCTTGGTGTGCCAACCTAGGGGGTGGAGTCTGAGTCCTCCTCCACCCCAATTCGGCCTCCTTCCTTAGGGAAGTAGGCGCCTCCCCCACTTGGGTCTTTGTGGCCCAAGTTGCCTTCCACCACTTGGCCTTTGGAAAGATCATGCATGTCGCCTAGAGGGGGGTGGGGTGAATAGGCGCTTTAAATAATTATGGTTTAGGCTTGAACAAATGCGGAATAAAACTAGTGTTTAATTTGTCAAGAACAAAACCTAAAACAACTAAGCTCACCTATGTGCACCAACAACTTATGCTAAGCAATATAAACAACTAGGTGATAGAAAGATATATATCATGAAACACTATGGCTATCACAAAGTAACTGCATAAGTAAAGGGCCCAGATAAAAGATAACTGAGGCACACGGAGACGACGATGTATCTCGAAGTTCACACCATTGCGGATGCTAATCTCTGTTTGGAGCGGTGTGGAGGCACAATGCTCCCCAAAAAGCCACTAGGGCCACCGTAATCTCCTCATCCTCGCACAATGCAAGATGTTGTGATTCCACTAAGGGACCCTTGAGGGCGGTCACCAAACCGTACAATTGCTAACCCTTGGAGGTAGTCTCCGGTACCCAAACAAATTGCTCGAGCTAATCTCCACAACTTAATTGGATACCCCGACGCTTGCTCGGAGATTTACACCACAATGATTGAGCTCCACAACACCACCAACCATCTAGGGCGCCCAAGCACCCAAATGGAACAAGCTATAGGGTACCAAGCACCCAAGATTAATAAGCTACTCAAACTTCACTTCCACGCATCACCGTGGAGAACTCAAACCAATGCACCAAATGCAATGGCAAGGGCACACAGAATGCCCAAGTCCTTCTCTCCCAAATCCCACCACAATAACTAATGTTATGGAGGAAAATGAGAGGAAGATCAAAGAAGAGAACACAAAGAACTCCAAGATCTAGATCCAAGGGGTTCCCCTCACATAGATGAGAAAGTGATGGGTGGAAATGTAGATCTAGATCTCCTCTCTCTTTCCCCTCAAAAAGGTGTAAGATTCATGGGAGGAATGGAGAGAAAGCAACCTCCACGAGGTCAAAATTGGTGGGGGAAAACTTTCTCAAAGTCATTGGGGGTAATGGGGAAGGAGACCCCCTTTTATAGGCCCCCACAAATCTACCTGTTATGATGCAGAAGTACACATGACCGGTATGATCGGTATCCACCGCTTACACTATAGAAGTACGCTCGATGGTACAACCGCTTGCCGCACCGGTAGTACAGGTTGTCCGGAGTCACCCGGGAATCGGTAACTATTGGGCCACCACCGCACAACAACCGTTCCACTAGAAAACGAAATCCGGTGGTTGAGCGGTGTTGGGCCGGAACAACCGACCAGTCGTAGACCTGGAGTTTTCCAATCACCAGGCGGTACAACCACCTGAAGGCAGCGGTACAACCGCTTGGGAAACACTGGGAGACTGCAAACCTAGGGTATCACACCTAGGGCGGTACAACCACTTAGGCAAGCGGTATAGCCGATCGGTGCAGAAACCAAAACTGACATAACTTCTGCAAATGAACTCCAAAAGCGGCAAACTCAAGCTTGTTGAATAGATGACGACAAGCTATCCAACAACGATATAGAGGTGTGAAACCTTCATCAAAGAAGAACCGACATAAACTCCATCATCAAAAACATCATAGAACATGCATATGAACTCTGTTTTTTTGTGAATAGGAAACATGCACGTGCGTTTCAATGGGAGAAAAAAAAACACTCTTCCCTACCCCTACGTCCTAAGTCCCCAACCACACTTGACAATGTCAACAAACTACTTGAAAACCTTCACTTTACCACATGAGAAAAAACATGGCAAGTAGTGGTGCGCAAAAACATAAACATGAGACGATTCAGTAAATCTAGCTGGTTATGAGTATCTCTTGACGCATTTGTCGGCGTCCCTTGATTATGTCCAGCAAATATTGCATTTGACAGAAAACAACAAAGCCCACAAAAAAAGTATAAGAACATTACATCACACACACGTACACATGTAACTTCTTTTCTACTATCCTATTAATAACTTCTTTTCTACTTTTCTAGTAATGGAAAGATACACGATCTTTGCTTACTCACGAGAAATACATAAGAGCATTATTTTTGTCTCATTGATATAGGTGATATTGTTGGGAGCAAAAGAGTAAATTATTTTAGCTTTTTTCATAAAATAATAATTAGCATCGGTAAAACTTACAAAGGCGTAATTGCATCTTCTGTCCCACTTTTTCCCTTCAAACCATAATAACACACTATATACCACCAAAATTTCAGAGTTCTCCTAAAAAATCAACAAAGAATCGAGTGAAGTTCCAAGAACCATACTATACTATACTAATGTAAATAGTAATTTGCTAGGATACTAATTTCATACCAAAGGAGCGGTTAACTTCAGTTTTCACACACCAAAAATCACATCAAAAAGTTGTAGAACCATCATCTATTAGATAAGTGTGGAAAATATCCGATAAATGAAAAGAGATTCACACCAAAAAAATCTAAAACTTTGGAACATCAAATATGATCAAACATTTCATGTTCTTGCGAAGTTCCAGCGTCAAATTAACATTCGAGCGACCCTCACCTAAAAAAATCATTGTCCAAAGTTCATGTGCACTTTTCAGCACAAATTTTAGTTTTTTTGTGAGGGCTCCTCAAGCGTTTTTTGTGCCTGAAAATTTGTGAGAACATCAAAAGTTTGATCATCTTTGGTTCCCCAAAGTTCCATTTTGTTGATTTTTGATTATTTTTTTAGTTTACTTTTCATGAGGGTGTAGGGGCACCCAGGAGCTATCACACCTTTCTCTTTAAAATTCGGAATTATCGCTAGGTAAGGTTATTATTAGAGGGTTCGTTAAATGCGTTTTAGCCCCTTCACCTGGACGGGGCTTGCCTGGTCCCACACCTCATGCTACGATATGTGCTCCCTCGCTACTCATTTAACATCCAACGGCTGCGTCATACTTCCTCCGTTCCAAAATAGATGACCCAACTTTGTACTAACTTTAATACATAATTAGTACAAAGTTGGGTCATCTATTTTGGAACGGAGGGAGTATTATCTTTCCTCGGTTCCTTTTTTTGAAGGAATGAAGCGAGTAGTTTTGATCCATCCTTACACATTGAAGTGTTGGCTGTCACAAACCATACACACATGCATTGGTAACAATTGGTCGTGAAGGGAGGAGGCGGCTCCGCATCAGCGACTTGTTCTTGACCATCGTCTCTGCTGTGAGGGCGTTGACAGCTCAACATCATCGACTTGTTCTTCACCACCATCTTGGTCGTGACGGCGTTGATGGAGCATGTGTACCTTATGCACATTGTTGGTGCAGGCCCTCTAGCCAATCATTCTCCAACTTTCCGATTGTTCATGTGTATGTAGTAGTCTGCACTATATCAATCACTGTTGGAGCCAGCTTTCTATTGGAAACAAATAAAATGTTGATAGGCTCGCGTATGGTTACGGCTGCTCGGCTAGCTGCGTGCGTCTCGATGAAGTAAACTGAGCTCGATCTCTGGGCCATTTGTACTTTGTTGTCCTCACCCTTCTCATAGGCGTCACCGGCGGCAAAGCGGACGCTGCTCGGGGCAAGGTCCTGAACGTGTGGACCTCGATATGTTCAAGCGAGTGTCGTCACTCTCGAGCTGTGTATACATACTGACGACCAATAACATGGCCATGGTCAGGCAGGACACACCTAGGTGCAGCAGCTGCTCGTGCTCATCCGGAACATTCCCTGCTTCTGCTTTGTAAAGTGAAGCAACCATCAATTCATTTGCGTTAATTGAGCTCACTTATATGCATGCATCCGTGAGGCTTAATTTTCTCCTCCCATGTAAGCCATCGTGCAGCCAACCAAGCCATTGGCTGTTAATCTATTTTTGTTTCTCAAATATGCCCAGGGAATTTTTTACACCCATGCCTCAGCCTCTTCTTTTGTTGGTGCTTTGGCTTGTTAATTCTGCAACTCTCGATCGTATATAAGTCTGGTCGGATTTGATGTAAAAAGGCAAGGTGGATTTATTGATTAGCAACCGAATATTTAATAATAAGTGGTATAAAGGGTGCAACAGAAAAAATAAATAACGGGCCCATGATAAAAATCCTGGTCCAAACCAGCTATCTACTTGCCTTCTGCTTCAAAAGTAATCAGGCGTCTTTATTAGTCGCGTACACAGGCCCGGCTTAGCTGGTTTGCACCATGAGATTGTAAGTACGAGGGCTTGGTTCGAATCCCAACATGGCCTTTTTTTGTTTCTCTTTTTTATTCAAACACACGCACAGACGTGACCACTTGGGCCAAATCCACTAACCAATGCTATGTATTCGGCCCAGTGCACCTTTTGCAATTTTTCTTTGTGCAAAAATTAGTTCCACCTCAGCTAGAAGAAAATCTTTAAAAAATCAAAATAGTAATATTTTTTTGTTTCTCTTTTTTATTCAAACACACGCACAGACGTGACCACTTGGGCCAAATCCACTAACCAATGCTATGTATTCGGCCCAGTGCACCTTTTGCAATTTTTCTTTGTGCAAAAATTAGTTCCACCTCAGCTAGAAGAAAATCTTTAAAAAATCAAAATAGTAATATTGGTGAATGGATGAAAAAATTGGCAAAATGCACCTTGATTTATTAGCAGGTATAGACTCGAGCATGTCAAGAAGATGACCAAAAGCTCTAAGACACACAAGGAGAAACACCAAATAAGAACCAAGAAATATCATGCAAGGATGCATGTTTTGATCTCTCTACGAACGATACGATCAAGCTACTCACTTGAGAGACCCCTTGATAGAATGACAATCGATCCTATAAGGCCTTGTACAATGGGAGGTGCTTAGAGAGATGCTTAAAAAATAAACTACTCACTTGAGAGACCCCTTGATAGAATGACAATCGATCCTATAAGGCCTTGTACAATGAGAGGTGCTTAGAGAGATGCTTAAAAAATAAATCCGATTTTTCAGAAGCATCGGTGCCTATTTCTATAGGAGAGACGCTTAGTTAAGCGTCTATCTACAAATAAGCACCGGTGCTTAAGAAAAGCTTGGCTTATTTTTCTAAGCACCTCACCTAAGCACCTCGCATTGTACAAAGCCTAACCCGGTCTCCCAACTATCACCATGAGACCAGTAAAATAGAAGACCTATCAAGGGAAAACCTTTGCTTTGCACTTTAGTCCACTTGAGCTAGATGATGACGATCTTGACTTTCTCAAGCTGGACCACCTTTCTTGATTGCGTTGGTTCGATGAAGACTAGTTCATTGCTACCCGATACTCCACTATGGGTGAGACACTCTTCAACACATCTTCACAAGTCCATTGTCACCACAATGGACGGAAAGCTTCAAGCATGATCTCTTTGTGATGCTCCACTTGAACTTGCACACCGCAACCTTGATGACAATCACCACTTGGTGTCATCCTCCATAGGTTGTATGAGATCTTCCTCTTGATGCAAGCCCATGGAAACATACCTAACCCCACAAGGAACTCTCATGTAGACCATGCATTAGTACACCAAGCGTAATGGACAATGCTTACCATACCATGGGATCACTTAATCCCTCTCGGTACATCTTTTATGCTTTGTGTGTTGATCAACTTGATTCACTCTATGACTTAGTCTTGATCAACCTTGTATCATGTCTTCTCTATGACAAATCTTTGGATAATTACTTGAGTAACACCTTGGTCATTATATAAGCTCCTTGAAACCAACAAATGGACTTCAAGAAACACCTATGGACAAATCCTACAAATATACCTCAAGGCAACCATTGGTCCATAGATAATGTCATCAATTACCAAAACCACACATGGGGGCACTCAGGGAGTCCTGGATTAAGGGGTCCTCGGACAGCTGGACTATATACTTTGGTCGGACTGTTGGACTATGAAGATACAAGATAGAAGACTTTGTCCCGTGTCCGGATGGGACTCTCCTTTGCGTGGAAGGCAAGCTTGGAGATTCGGATATGTAGATTTCCTTCTCCGTAACCGACTCTGTGTAACCCTAGCCCCCTCCAGAGTCTATATAAACCGGAGGGTTTAGTCCATAGGACCAAGAACAACAATCATAATCATAGGCTAGCTTCTAGGGTTAGCCTCATCGATCTTGTGGTAGATCAACTCTTGTAATACTCATATCATCAAGATCAATCTAGCAGGAAGTAGGGTATTACCTCCATAGAGAGGGCCCGAACCTGGGTAAACATCGTGTCCCCCGCCTCCTGTTACCATTAGCCTTAGACGCACAGTTCGGGAACCCCTACCCGAGATCCGTCGGTTTTGACACCGACTGGCACCATGCTCTTTCAACTTTTAAGGCTCGTTGATATTAAATTAAATACAAAAATTTTCTAAATATTTTTAGACCATTTTATATATAAATTAACATCCCTGGAAACATTTACCACCTATATATATTTATCAGTAATACCCGATAATACCCGCTACTCTCTGAAACCCTTCCGGTGACCCTGAAACGCTTCTGAATCCTCTTGGAACTATTCCAAATGTTGATGAAACAATTCGAAAAATATATTCTCATCACTCCCGTCCTACTAACACTCAGCAGATCATGATTTCCATAAGCATGTGACCCTATAGGTTCGGTAACTCATAGACATGAATAAAACCATTCGTTCAATTAGCATCAACGAAACTGTGGACGTCCATATTAATCCCTATGAACACATGAATAATATTTGAGTGAATCTTTGGTTATCATGTGATGTTCCCTTTGCTTCACGATACTTCAAAAATTCCGGGATGGATTGGTATCCTCCTGAGTCATCACCATGCTCACTACATTGGAATCCTCATTGCCGGTTTTGTTCTTCTTTCTTGTTATTGTGTTCCGGCATCCCCGTGGCATAGTCACCTATGTCTAGCTAGATGATGATGGATTCCATCACACCGAGAGGGCCATAAGAATATATCTCCATAGGCTAGCTTCTAGGGTTAGCCTCTATGATCTCGTGGTAGATCAATTCTTGTAATACTCATATCATCAAGATCAATCAAGCAGGAAGTAGGGTATTACCTCCTTCGAGATGGCCTGAACCTGGGTAAACATCATGTCCCCAGCCTCCTGTTACCATTAGCCTTAGACGCACAGTTCGGGACCCCCTACTCGAGATCCGCCGGTTTTGACACCGACATTGGTGCTTTCATTGAGAGTTCCACTGTGTCGTCGCCATAAGGCTTGATGGCTCCTTCAATCATCTACAGCGATGCGATCCAGGGTGAGGTTTTCCTCCTTGGACAAATCTTCGTATTCGGCGGCTTCGCACTGCGGGCCAACTCGCTTGGCCGCCTGGAGGAGATCGATAGCTACGCCCCTGGCCATCAGGTCAGGTTTGGAAATTTGAATTACACTGCCGACATCCGCGGAGACTTGATCTTCCATGGATTCAAGCCCATGACAGGTGCGCCCTATGACCGCGATGAGCATGACTTAGATCTGCCATCAGAAGGCAATCGGGAGATCACACCTGTGTCTGCCCTGGCTCTAAATCCGGAGCAAATCGTGCCATCCGAGGACGGGTGGTTGGACCCCGCTACGGATGTCGCACACTCAGCAGCGATAGAGCCGGACACCGGTCTCACTTCCAAAGAGATCTGTGTCATCGGACCCTCGGACTCGTCTCTGGCCATGGGTTCCGAACCGCGTACATCTGCACCCATTATACCTAACTGGCCGCCGATCATGGAGTTTAGCTCCGCCAATATCTTTCAGCATTCACCCTTGGGAAATATACTAAATTCATTGATGTCCCTCTCCCTATCAGAGGACTCTCCGCCGAACTATGTCCGACTTGAGTGGGAAGCGGACGACGAAGAATTTCGCTGCCCACCCACCACCCACTTGGTAGCCACTGTCGACGACTTGACCGATGATGACCCACAAGTATAGGGGATCTATCATAGTCCTTTCGATAAGTAAGAGTGTCGAACCCAACGAGGAGCAGAAGGAAATGATAAGCGGTTTTCAGCAAGGTATTCTCTGCAAGTACTGAAATAAGTGGTAACAGATAGTTTTGTGATAAGATAAATTGTAACGAGCAACAAGTAACAAAAGTAAATAAGGTGCAGAAAGGTGGCCCAATCCTTTTTGTAGCAAAGGACAAGCCGGAACAAACTCTTATAATAGGAAAAACGCTCCCGAGGACACATGGGAATATTGTCAAGCTAGTTTTCATCACACTCATATGATTCGCGTTCGGTACTTTGATAATTTGATATGTGGGTGGACCGGTGCTTGGGTGCTGTTCTTACTTGAACAAGCATCCCACTTATGATTAACCTTTATTGCAAGCATCCGCAACTACAACAAAAGTATTAAGGTAAACCTAACCATAGCATGAAACATATGGATCCAAATCAGCCCCTTATGAAGCAACGCATAAACTAGGGTTCAAGCTTCTGTCACTCTAGCAACCCATCATCTACTTATTACTTCCCAATGCCTTCCTCTAGGACCAAATAATGGTGAAGTGTTATGTAGTCGACGTTCACATAACACCACTAGAGGCTAGACAACATACATCTCATCAAAATATCAAACGAATACCAAATTCACATGACTACTAATAGCAAGACTTCTCCCGTGTCCTCAGGAACAAACGTAACTACTCACAAAGCCTATTCATGTTCATAATCAGAGGGGTAATAATATGCATAAAGGATCTGAACATATAATCTTCCACCAAGTAAACCAACTAGCATCAACTACAAGGAGTAATCAACACTACTAGCAACCTACTAGCACCAATCCCGGACTCAGAGACAAGAATTGGATACAAGAGATGAACTAGGGTTTGGAGATGAGATGGTGCTAGTGAAGATGTTGATGGAGATTGCCCTCTCCCGATGAGAGGAGCGTTGGTGATGATGATGGAGATGATTTACCCCTCCCGAAGGGAAATGTCCCCGGCAGCACAGCTCTGCCGGAGCCCTAGATTGGTTCCGCCAAGGTTCCGCCTCGTGGCGGCGGAGTCTCGTCCCGAAAGGTTGCTTATGATTTTTTTTCTCATCGAAAGACTTCATATAGGAGAAGATGGACGTCGGAGAGCCACCAGGGAGCCCACGAGGTAGGGGGGCGCGCCCGGGGGGAGGGGCGCGCCCCCCACCCTCGTGAGCAGGGTGTGGGCCCCATGGCCTTCATCTTTGGCGACGATTTTTCTTTATTTATTTTAAGGTATTCCGTGGAGTTTCAGGACTTTTGGAGTTGCGCAGAATAGCCCTTCAATATTTGCTCCTTTTCCAGCCCAGAATTCCAGCTGCCGGCATTCTCCCTCTTCATGTAAACCTTGTAAAATAAGAGAGAATAACCATAAGTATTGTGACATAACGTGAAATAACATCCCATAATGCGATAAATATCAACATAAAAGAATGATGCAAAATGGACATATCAACTCCCCCAAGCTTAGACCTCGCTTGTCCTCAAGCGAAAAGCCGATAACAATAAATATGTCCTCATGTTTAGAGGTAGAGGCGTCGATAAAAAATAAAATACGGACATGAAGGCATCATGATTATTCTCATAACAGCCACATATATAAATTTTTTCATATGATTACTTATGTTAAAGTGATGATCTTTTCACAAAGCCAAAGTATGAATCAGAAACCTTATTGAGCACCAACAAATTATACCCTCAGTCATTGAAGCAATTGCAATTTATCATAACATCGAAAAGAGTCTATGTCAGAGCTTAAAATCAAGTCCACATACTCAACTATCACTTAGTCCTTCATAATTGCTAACACTCACGCAATACTTGTGGTTACGGAGTTTTAACCGGACACAGAGAAAGATAGGGGCTTATAGTTTTGCCCCGCAACCTTTTACCTCAAGGGTAATGCCAACAATAATAATTCATACTCCCCTACATCCAATTAGATATATATATCATGTTCTTTCCAACATGCTGGGCTTGCCAAAGGATAAAATGAAAAAGGAAAGGTGAAGATCACCGTGACTCTTGCATAAAGTAGAGGATAATAATAAAAGATAGGCCCTTCGCAGAGGGAAGCAGAGGTTGCCATGCGCTTTTATGGTTGGATGCACAAAATCTTAATGCAAAAGAACATCACTTTATATTGCCCCTTGTATGTGAACCTTTATTATGCAGTCCGTCGCTTTTATTGCGTCCACAACAAGTTCGTACAAAGCTTATTTCTCTGCACTAATAAGTCATGCATATTTAGAGAGCAATTTTTATTGCTTGCACCGATGACAACTTACTTGAAGGATCTTACTCAATCCATAGGTAGATATGGTGGACTCTCATGGCTAAACTGGTTTAAGGGTATTTGGAAGCACAAGTAGTATCTCTACTTGGTGCTGAGAATTTGGCTAGCATGAGGAGGAAAGGCAAGCTCAACATGTTAGGGGAACCATGACAACATACTTTATCTCAGATATAAGAAAACATAACTCATTATGTTGTCTTCCTTGTCCAACATCAACTCTTTAGCATATCATATTTTAATGAGTGTTCCCAATCCTAAAAGATGTCAATGATAATATATCTATATGTGAAACCTCTCTCTCCTTATTACTTCCTATTAATTGCAACGATGACCAAAGCTATATTTGCCAACTCCCAACAACTTTTAATCATCATACTCTTTCTATGTGAAGTCATTACTTTCAATAAGATCAATATGAGCTCTTTGTTTCTTTTTCTTCTCTTCTTTTATTCACTCAAGATCATGGCAAAGTAATCAAGCCCTTGACTCAACACTAATCTTTATTAAATATAGCTCACGGACTCGATTGCATAGAGGGATCATAAAGCAAAACTTCAAAACTAAATTATGCCATGACTTTATTCTACTATATCAAGATACTACTACTAGGATCGAACTAAGAAAAACGGTAAAGATAGGAGTTGTGATGGTGATACGATACCGGGGCACCTCCCCCAAGCTTGGCAGTTGCCGAGGGGAGTGCCCATACCCATGTGATTATGTCTCCTTCTTTGTTGTTGGTGGTGGAGGTGTTGTTGATGATGCAAGCTTGTCGTCCACCTTCCATGGCATAGGCTCACCCTCATAGAAGGATGATCGCGTCCCCGGAATCCTCAAATCTGCAATGGAAACAGCTCGAAACGAAAACAGAGGATATTTGTGTGATACGGTCATCAAAACCTTCGGGAGAATATATAATGAATTTTTACAGACCAAAATACGTATCGTGCAAGAAAACAGAGTCCGGAGGGCACACGAGGTGCTCACGAGGTAGGGGGGCGCACCCAGGGGGAGGTGGCGCGCCCTCCACCCTCGTGGAGGCCTCGTGTCCTCCCCGGACTTCTACTTATTTTTCTATTTTTCTAAATATTCCAAAACAGAGAAATATTGCCTTAGAATTTGTTTTGGAGTCGGTTTACTTACCGTAACACATACCTATTCCTTTTTGGAGTTTGGAACATTCTGGAAAGTGTCCCTTATGTATTCCTCCGGGGTTACGGTTTCAATAATATTAGTTTCAATATTTATAGGATTACCTGAGATATAGTGTTTGATCCTTTGACCGTTTACCACCTTCGGATTTTTGCCTGCGAAGTTGTTGGTTTTTATGGCACCGGAACGATAGACCTCCTCGATAACGTAGGGACCTTCCCATTTAGAGAGAAGTTTTCCTGCAAAAAATCTTAAACAGGAGTTGTATAGCAATACATAATCACCTACATTAAACTCACGCTTTTGTATCCTTTTATCATGCCATCTTTTAACTTTTTCTTTAAACAACTTGGCATTTTCATAGGCTTGGGTTCTCCATTCATCAAGTGAGCTAATATCAAATAACCTCTTCTCACCGGCAAGTTTGAAATCATAGTTGAGCTCTTTAATAGCCCAATAAGCCTTATGGTCTAGTTCGAGAGGTAGGTGACATGCTTTTCCATAAACCATCTTATACGGAGACATACCCATAGGATTCTTATATGCAGTTCTATAGGCCCATGATGCATCATCAAGTTTCTTGGACCAATTCTTTCTAGACCTATTAACAGTCTTTTGCAAAATTAATTTGAGCTCTCTATTGCTCAATTCTACTTGACCACTAGACTGTGGGTGATAAGGAGATGCAATTCTATGATTAACGTCATATTTAGCAAGCATTTTACGGAAAGCACCATGAATAAAATGTGAACCACCATCAGTCATTAAATATCAAGGGACTCCAAACCTCGGAAAAATAACTTCCTTAAGCATTTTAATAGAAGTGTTATGATCAGCACTACTAGTTGGAATAGCTTCTACCCACTTAGTAACGTAATCAACGGCAAATAAAATATGTGTGTATCCATTAGAGGTAGGAAAAGGTCCCATATAATCAAAGCCCCAAACATCAAATGGTTCAATAACAAGTGAATAATTCATAGGCATTTCTTGATGTCTACTAATATTACCAATTCTTTGACATTCATCACAAGATAAACAAACTTACGGGCATCCTTGAAGAGAGTAGGCCAATAAAAACCAGATTGCAATACCTTATGTGCAGTTCTAACTCCAGCGTGGTGTCCGCCATAAGCTTCGGAGTGACACTTGCGTAGAATCTGTTCCTGTTCATGCTCAGGCACACAACGTCTAATAACACCATCTACTCCTTCTTTATAAAGATGTGGGTCATCCCAAAAGTAATGTCGCAAATCATAAAAGAACTTTTTCTTTTGTTGGTATGTGAAGCTAGGTGGTATAAATTTAGCAACAATATAATTAGCATAATCAGCATACCATGGAGTGCTACGAGAAGTGCTTACGACATTTAATTGTTCATCAGGAAAGCTATCATCAATAGGTAATGTGTCATCAAGAACATTCTCTAACCTAGATAAGTTGTCTGCAACGGGGTTCTCAGATCCTTTTCTATCAACAATATGCAAATCAAATTCTTGCAGCAAGAGAACCCATCTAATAAGTCTAGGTTTAGCATCTTTCTTTTCCATAAGATATTTAATAGCAGCATGATCGGTGTGAATAGTTACTTTAGAATCAACAATATAGGGTCTGAATTTATCACAAGCAAACACCACTGCTAAAAATTCCTTTTCGGTAGTAGCATAATTTCTTTGAGCATTGTCTAGAGTCTTACTAGCATAATGATAACATTTAATTTCTTATCAACTCTTTGCCCTAGAACAGCACCTACAGCATAATCACTAGCATCACACATAATTTCAAAGGGTAAATTCCAATCAGGTGGCTGAACAATAGGTGCAGAGACTAATGCTTTCTTAAGTATTTCAAATGCTTCTACACAATCATCATCAAAGACAAATGGTACATCTTTTTGTAACAAATTAGTCAGAGGCCGAGAAATTTTTGAGAAGTCCTTAATGAACCTCCTCTAAAACCCGGCGTGACCAAGGAAACTTCTTATACCTTTGATGTCCTTGGGACATGGCATATTTTCAATAGCATCAACCTTGGCTTTATCAACTTCAATACCTCTTTCAGAAACTTTGTGTCCCAAAACAATACCTTCATTAACCATAAAGTGGCACTTTTCCCAATTCAAGACAAGATTAGTTTCTTCACATCTCTGCAAAACTCGATCAAGATTGCTCAAGCAATCATCGAAAGAGGAACCATAGACGGAAAAATCGTCCATGAAAACCTCACAAATCTTTTCACAAAAGTCAGAGAATATAGCCATCATGCATCTTTGAAAGGTAGCAGGTGCATTACATAAACCAAAAGGCATACGTCAATAAGCAAAAGTACCAAAAGGGCATGTAAAAGTAGTCTTTGATTGATCTTTAGCCGACACAGGTATTTGAGAGAAACCAGAATAACCATCTAGAAAGCAATATTGTGTATGTTTGCATAATCTTTCTAGCATTTGGTCAATAAAAGGTAAGGGGTAATGATCTTTCTTAGTAGCTTTATTTAATTTGCGGAAATCAATTACCATCCTATAACCTGTGATAATTCTTTGCGGAATTAATTCATCTTTATCATTAGGGACAACAATAATACCTCCCTTCTTAGGGACACAATGGACAGGACTTACCCACTGACTATCAGCAACGGGATAAATTATACCTGCCTCCAGAAGCTTGAGTATTTCCTTTCTTACCACTTCTTTCATTTTAGGATTCAAACACCGTTGAGGATCACAAACTGGTTTGGCATCCGCTTCCAAATTTATTTTATGCTGACATAGAGTGGGACTAATGCCCTTAAGATCATCAAGAGTATATCCAATAGCGGCACGGTGCTTCTTCAGAGTTTTCAATAATCTTTCTTCTTCATGCTCTAAAAGGTTAGCACTAATAATAACAGGATATATTCTCTTTTCATCAAGATAAGCATACTTAAGATTATCAGGCAACGGTTTAAGCTCAAACACGGGATCACCCTTGGGTGGAGGAGGATCCCCTAGGATTTCAACAGGCAAATTGTGTTTCAGAATAGGCTCCTGTTTAAAGAATACTTCATCTATTTCCCTTCTTTCATTCATAAACATATCATTTTCATGGTCTAGCAAATAATGTTCCAAAGGATCACTGGGAGGTACGGCAATAGAAGCAAGACCAATAATTTCATCCTTACTAGGCAATTCTTCCTCACGATGTTGTTTACTAAATTTAGAGAAATTAAACTCATGAACCATATCATCCAAGCCAACAGTAACAACATTCTTTTTGCAGTCTATCGTAGCATTAACAGTATTCAAGAAGGGTCTACCAAATATAATGGGACAAAAGTTATCTTGCGGAGAAGTAAGAACAAGAAAATCAGCAGGATATTTAGTTTTCCCACACAAGACTTCAACATCTCTAACAATCCCAATTGGTGAAATAGTATCTCTATTGGCAAGTTTAATTGTGACATCAATACCTTCTAATTCAGCAGGTGCAATTTCATTCTTAATTTCTTCGTATAAAGTATGTGGTATAACACTAGCACTCGCACCCATATCACATAAGCCATGGTAACAATGATCTCCTATTTTAACAGAAATAATAGGCATGCCTACCACAGGTCTATGTTTATCTTTAGCACAGGGTTTAGCAATTCTAGCAGTTTCACCTTCGAACTGAATAACATGCCCATCAATATTATCAGACAAGAGATCTTTAACAATTGCAATATTGGGTTCTACTTTAACTTGCTCAGGAGGTACATAAATTCTGATATTGCTTTTACGAACAACAGTTGAAGCTTTAGCATGATCCTTTACTCTAACAGGGAAAGGTGGTTTCTCAACATAAGAGGTGGGAACAATAGGATCATTATAAGTGATAGTCTTTTCTTCAACTTTAATAGGTGCAGCTACTTTTACTTCTATGGGAGGATGATATTTAAACCACTTCTCCTTAGGGAGATCAACATAAGTAGCAAAAGATTCACAGAAAGAAGCTACTATCTCAGAGTCAAGTCCATATTTAGTGCTAAACTTACGAAAAATATCGGTATCCATAAAAGATTTAACACAATCAAACTTAGGTGTCATACCTGACTCCTTACCTTCGTGGAGGTCCCAATCTTCAGAGTTGCGTTTAATTCTATCCAATAAATTCCATCTGAATTCAATAGTCTTCATCATAAAAGAGCCAACACAAGAAGTATCGAGCATGGTGCGATTGTTATCAGAAAGCCGAGCATAAAAATTCTGAAGAATTGTTTCTCTTGAGAGGTCATGATTGGGGCATGAATATAACATTGATTTAAGCCTCCCCCAAGCTTGAGCGATGCTTTCTCCTTCGCGAGGCCAAAAATTATGTATGTAATTGCGATCATGATGAACAAGATGCATAGGGTAATACTTTTAATGAAATTCCAATTTCACTCTTTTATAGTTCCATGATCTCGTATCACATAGCCTATACCATGTCAATGCGTCTTCCTTCAAAGATAAAGGAAAAGCCTTCTTCTTAACAACATCATTGGGTATACCTGCAAGCTTAAATAGTCCACAAATATCATCCACATAGCGAAGATGCTCGTCAGGATGCTTTGTTCCATCTCCTGTAAAAGTATTAGCCAGCAGTTTTTCCATGATACCCGAAGGAAATTCAAAAGGAGTTTCATTTTCAATAGGTTCAGTAGGTTGAGGGGCAACTCTTTTCTCTACTGGAAGGGGTGAAGATACCCCGAACAAGCCCCTCATAGAATTACTTTCCATAGTAACAGTTGACAGAAAATTTCAGCACACTATATAAATTTTTCCTTACCAAATTCCACCTACCAAAGGCGTTACACTCCCCGGCAACGGCGCAAGAAAAGAGTCTTGATGACCCACAAGTATAGGGGATCTATCGTAGTCCTTTCGATAAGTAAGAGTGTCGAACCCAACGAGGAGCAGAAGGAAATGATAAGCGGTTTTCAGCAAGGTATTCTCTGCAAGTACTGAAATAAGTGGTAACAGATAGTTTTGTGATAAGATAAATTGTAACGAGTGTCACGACCGGTTTTTCAATAAATTACTTATTGAGAAAATCGATCTTTAGAGTCCAGTATAGGAAAAGTCATCCTCACTGGTAGACAAATACTTGATGAACAGAGGACCAGTAGCATCAAATTTGTTACAGGGTTGAGCTGAGGCTGCTCAACAAATTATTACAAACTCGCCAATATCTTACATAAGGGCGGTTATGACACAGGGGTGAGGTGGCATGCTACTAGCTCGAGGTAAAACGTGGTGGTGGATAACTTGACTCCTAACTGGAAGCTCATCGAGCGTCGAGGTGAGGCTCGATGAATTTATTTCTAGGGTTGCGGAAGCGGATAATACAGGGACCAAAACAGGATCGCACGGGACTGACTGGGACTCCTCTAGGCGTCGGACTCGCTATCAAACTCTTCATCCATGAGATCGCCTTCATCAACATCTGGCCAAATGAACAAGCCAGATGAGTACTTTGAAAGTACTCGCAAGACAGTTCGGACAAAAGATATAATCAATGAATGCATGGATGCGTCAAGAATAAAAATGATGCTCATACAACAATAATAATATTTATGCATGACTTGATAAGTAAACAAATAAATGAAAACCGATCGGGTGTCTGGAGCGACGCCTCGAAAGGTAAACAAATAAAACTCATGTCGCAGTCGGGCGTCTAAGCGACACCACATAAAGGGCTTGAAAAGAATGCCTCAACCGGACGTCTGTGCGACGTCACAGACAGGGCTTGAAAAGAAATGCCACAGTCGGACATCTGAGCAAAAGGGCTTGAAATAAATGCCACAGTCGGACGTCTGAGCGACATCACATAAAGGGCTTTAAAAGAAATGCCACAGTCGGACGTCTGAGCGACATCGCAGACAGGGATTACAATAAAAGTAAATACAATTATGCCACCGTCGGATGTCTGAGCGACATCACAGATAGGGCTTACAATAAATGTAAGTACAAGTATGCCACCGTCGGACGTCTGAGCGACATCCCAGACAGGGCTTGTAACAAAAGTGAATAACAAGATTAGTCCATCCACAAGAATAATCTTTTAACCGGATTTGTCACACATGTATTCCACCGGAGTTTTGTCACTGAGGCTGATACCTAACAAGATAAGATGAATATAGTACTTGAACATGTACAAGATGATTGAAAGATTTGTGACTCTATAGAGTTGGTAATTGACTGACCACAGCCAACGGATTTCCGTAGTCACGAATGGACTAGTTCCGTTTATGGTATTTCAGTAGAAACACATTTAACTAGTACACACCTATTTCACCTCACGATGCCAGGAATCACCCTGGACAACGTCCAAGAAAAACTTTGAGACGGGGAGGTCACAACCTCGAATAGCATGGGATCAAATTTCTATACGCGCGCTCTAAGGGGTGCCCCCCTCTCGGTCCCAACCGAAAACACCCATGCCCCCTGACCGGATGACGGGCTTTAATCCAGGGCCATGGAACCCTCATCCCGGCCTCTCTATTTGGTGTGTACCAGGAAAACGATTTGCAACTTACTAAGCCATATTCCTTTTGGAAAACATGTGACAGTATAGGAAGGAAGGAATGGAAATGTGATTTGTTTCACGATGACACGGAAGTCAAATAATCCGGCATAAGACTGGCATGTCACAACACTGCCATCTTACCCATCCTCATGCCATCACATGGCCATGCAAATATGTATCCCACAACATAATGCTTTCCGAAATTTGCTTTCCACTTATGTGCATGAAATATATCATTCAAGGAAATGTTCATAAACATGCCATGACTATACTAAAATGCAAACATGCAACAACCACTCATCATATCAAGAGTTCAAACATGCTTGCCTGGTTCGGAGTAGTCGGAGTTTAACTGTGTGAAGTTTGCAGCTCCGTCACCTCCTCCGGTATCTACGGTATAAGAAAAATACATGCGTAATGTAAATACCGTGAGTGTACAGAAAAGTATTCCAAATATTTTTCAAATAAATATGAAAAAAACTAGACAGAAAAATAAAGAGTAGAGAAAAAGAATCAATCAAAAACCATTTTCTGTTTAAAAGTTATAAGAGTTTTGGTCCAAGGACCCATCTGTAATGAAACAGAAAGTTTCCAGGGGGTTCTGCGGAAAAGTCCAGAAAACGTTTCGTTTAAAAGAAACGGCTGAGGGACTGACAGGCGGGCTCCACCCGTCAGGTTTGAAATTTCAAACGGGGAAAACAGGGCGCGACGGCGCCCGAGAGGTGCGGTGGTCGCCGGCGGCGATCCACGGCGAGGCAAGGTGATCGGGGGTTACCTTCGTGATCAGTGCACCTTTCCACGTCTGTGGGTGGTGGTGGTGGTCGCTGGCGAGCACTGTGTCGACGGCAGCCCTTGCTCCGGCGGATGGCGGTTCGGGCCGTCATGGATCTCGTCGGAGGGAGCTACGGGGGTCAAATTGAGGTGGGGGTTAGCCTCCTGGTTGATACGAGGCCATGGGCAAGAGTAGGGTGACGGAGGAGTTCTCACGGGAGAGAATGTTGCCGGAGCCCGAGGCGGACGGAGGTGGCCGGAGTCGAAGAAGAAAGGCCCCTCGAGGCTCTTCCAGTGGCTAGGCGGGGTCTGGTGAGGTGGTGGAGTTGTGCGGGGGCGAGAGCAAGCTCGGGGGGTGCTATTTATAGCCGGCCCGAGGCGGTTGCCGTGAACGGATAAGTCCGGCGAGTGATTACGGCGGCGCTGTGGTTGGACAGTCGGCTTAGGAGCTTGAGCATCATCTAGGTGGAGCATTGGTGCCATTTCAGCGTCCAACTCAGCACGGGAGGGGTGGTTACGGCCTGTCCTCAACGGAACGGCCGTACGGCACGTCGGTGGCAGAGAACGCGCTCTACGCGTGCCAGGCCACGGCGACGATGCTGCATGCGTGCGCTGGCAAGGAGGTGGCCACGTGGAGCTCTCAGGAGGATTGGGCGGTGCCGAACGGCGTTATGCCGCAGTGTTGCCCCCTGTCGGCTGTTACGGTCGTTCTGCCGCCGCAAAGCACGCCGGCGCAGGCGGGCCAGGGCACCACCGACGCCAGGAAGGCGCCAAGCGCTCGTGTGGTGCTCCGGACAAGAGTGAGGGGCCGCGAGCAATGAGCCAAAAGCACAGTGGACATGTGACTGAAGTTACTGACGAAGAAACGACACTGACACTCTGAATTTACTGAATATGAACAGAAATAGTGCATGCCAAGTGTTCGACAGAATGATTCTGGCATGTAGGGATTTTTCCTTGAGCTGATTTTTGGTGGAGGGGTCTCTCATTGCAACTAGAGGTTGCCTGAATTTTTGTGGAATTTTTGGAGGAGTGGAGATATGAATTTCACCAAATTTGGCAAATCTGGTCCAAACTTGCAGAGAGTGAAATTTGAAATATTTGAAAAGAAGAAGAGTGGATCAAGATGGTTCTAGGTTGTGGGTACAAAGGACTATCCATAAGGGTTGAGTTGAGGTCAAAAATCAAATGTGTTAAGGTACTTGCTTTGCAAATCACCTAGGCTCAAAAGAAAAGACAGAATTATTTTGGGAAGAGAAATAATTGGAATAAAATCCAAAAATGGATTTTATTAGTTTGGACAGAATGTTTGGGTTGTACCAAAGTGGAAGGAGGGGCTTTGGGGAAGTTTTACCATAAGAGGCATGGTAAAACAAAAATGGATCAAACTCAAATAAAAGCCCAAAACCAAAAAGGTTTTCTTTTTAGAAGAAACTAAATCCAAGAAAGATTTTTGAGAGGGCAAACTTAGAAGAGGGTTTTTAAGAAGGGTTTAAATGACCTTCTTCAAACCAAGCAAGGCTCTTTCTGAAAACAAAAACCACAAAATTTTTGGAGTGTCACAGCACCTACCCCCTTAGGAAAAATCTCATCCCCGATATTTCAGCTGATCCTTAAACAGGTGTGGGTGCTCTGTCTGAAGAAAATCCTCGCTCTCCCAAGTTGCTTCATTCTCGGTGTGATTGCTCCACTGAACTCTGAAAAACTTGATGGTTTTCTGTCGGGTCCTCCTCTCAGACTCTTCTAATATTTTTATTGGGTGCTCCCGGTAGGAGAGGTCTGGTTGTACGTCAATATTTTCATGTGACACTTGCTTCTCTGGGTCGCTCACATACTTTCTCAACTGCGAGATGTGAAACACGTTGTGGATACCGGATACATCTCCGGGTAGGTCTAGCTGGTAGGCTACCGTGCCTCTTCGGGCCACTATATGAAATGGTCCGATGAATCTTGGTGCTAGCTTTCCCTTAATCCTGAATCGATGCAGGCCCTTCATAGGAGAAACTCTTAGGTATACCAATTCTCCGGGTTCAAAACTGACTTCCCGATGCTTTCGATCGTAATAACTCTTCTGCCGACTCTGAGTTGTTTTGAGTCGATCTCTAATTGTTTTAACTTTCTCCTCGGCCTCCTTGAGCATATCTGGGCCGAAGATATGGCTGTCTCCGGTCTCTGACCAATTTAGCGGGGTACGGCATCTTCTCCCATACAGAGCTTCAAAGGGTGCCATTTGCAAGCTGGCTTGATAGCTGTTGTTGTATGCGAACTCTGCATATGGCAAACTTTCTTCCCAACTGGTTCCGTAGGTGAGAACGCAGGCTCTCAGCATGTCTTCTAGGATTTGGTTCACACGTTCAGTCTGCCCATCAGTCTGGGGATGGTATGCGGTACTGAATGCTAGTTGGGTTCCCAGTGCCTGTTGTAGGTGATCCCAAAATCTAGAGACGAACTGTGTGCCTCTATCGGATATGATAGTCTTTGGGACTCCATGCAGGCATACGATACGGGCAAGATAAAGTCTGGCCAGCCTCTGAGTGGTGTGGATTGTCTTCACCGGAATAAAATGTGCCACTTTGGTTAATCTGTCGGTTATGACCCATATGGCATCATTTCCGTGTCGTGACCGTGGCAGTCCAACAATGAAATCCATTCCAATCTCGTCCCACTTCCACTCGGGTATCTTGTTTGGCTGTAACAGCCCGGCTGGTTTCTGGTGCTCGGCCTTGGTACGTTGACAAGAGTCACAGCATGCAATGAACGTGGCTATGTCTCTCTTCATACCGTGCCACCAAAAATTTCCCTAAAGGTCTTTATACATTTTTGTCCCTCCAGGATGGATTGAATATGGAGCTGTGTGACTTTCAGCCAAAATTTGCTGTTTGAGGTCCTTGATATTTGGTACGCAAAGTCTCTCTATGTACCACAATACTCCTTGCTCATCTATGTTGAATTTTGAGGCCTTGCCCAAACTCACTTTCCTTTTTATGCCTTCAATGCTGGGGTGTCCGTGCTGGGCTTCCTTGATCTTTTCCATCAGGGTAGGCTATATTTCCAGATTCGACACATTGCCTTCGGTAACCATTATTAAATTGAGCCTGGCAAATTCCTGTTGAAATTCTGGCCTCAACTTTGGTATACTGTCGTCGTCTGTGCTGGGATTCCGACTAAGGGCATCTGCCACAACATTTGCTTTTCCGGGATGATAGTGGATTCTAACATCATAATCCTTCACCAATTCTAACCAGCGTCGTTGCCGTAAATTAAGTTCCGGCTGTGTGAAAATATACTTAAGACTCTTATGGTCTGTGTATATTTCACAACGGTTTCCAAGCAGAAAGTGTCTCCATTCTTTGAGTGCATGGATGACCGCTGCCAATTCTAAGTCGTGGGTGGGATAATTCTCCTCATGTTTGCGAAGTTGTCTGGAGACATATGCAACTACCTTGCCTTCTTGCATCAATACGCATCCGAGGCCTTTCCGGGATGCGTCGCAATATACTTCAAAATTTTTGTGTATGTCTGGCACAATTAATACTGGTGTCGTTGTTAATTTGCTTTTTAGCTCTTGGAAACTTTTCTCACATGCTTCCGTCCATTCAAACTTCTTGCCTTTCTTGAGCAATTGTGTCATGGGCTTCGCTATGGTGGAGAATCCTTCTATAAATCTCCGATAATAGCCTGCCATTCCCAAGAAACTCCGTATGTCCGTTACGTTAGCTGGTGGTTTCCAGCCAAGTACGGCCTTGAATTTTTCCGGGTCTACTGCAATACCTTCTTGGGTTAGCACGTGGCCCAGAAAACCCACCTGTCTTAGCCAAAATTCACATTTGCTGAATTTGGCGTACAGTTGATGTTTCCTGAGTTCTCCGAGTACAATCCTGAGATGCTCGGCGTGCTCTTCTGGTGTTTTGGAGTATATCAGAATATCATCGATGAATACCACAACAAACTTGTCCATATACTTCATAAATACTTGTTCATGAGGTGAACAAAATATGCGGGGGCGTTGGTTAGCCCGAATGGCATCACTGTGAACTCATACAGCCCATATCTGGAAGTGAAGGCGGTCTTGGGAATATCTTCTGTTCGCACTTTTAATTGGTGGTATCCTGATCTCAAGTCAATTTTTGAGAAGACTTTGGCCTGTGCGAGCTGATCAAATAAATCATTTATTCGGGGCATTGGGTATTTGTTCTTGATTGTGACCATGTTAAGAGCCCGATAGTCAATACACAACCTCAGTGTTCCATCCTTCTTCTTGGCAAATAAAATTGGAGAACCCCAAGGTGAGGAGCTGGCTCGTATGTATCCTTTCTCCAATAATTCTTTTATTTGCTTCTTCAACTCTACCAATTCGGATGGTGCCATTCTGTATGGTTTCTTGTAAATGGGAGTGGTTCCGGGTGCTAGTTCAATGCTGAATTCTATCTCTCTGTCTGGTGGCATGCCTGGTAGTTCTTCTGGGAATACGTCTGGAAATTCACATACTACTGGAACCTTGTTTAGCTCAGAAACGTCCACCTTGTTTAATCTTGGTTGTCGAGGTATATGTCTTTCTTTGGCTGAAACTTTTACTGTCTTTCCGTGATGGTGTGTGAGAATCACGGTCCGATTGAAGCAGTCAATAAAACCTTTGTTGGTGGTTAACCAATCCATCCCTAGGATGACATCCAGTCCTTTGCTTTCCAATACAATAAGGTTGGCGTAAAACAACAATCCTTCAAATTTAATAACCACACCTTGACAGTAACTCTGGGTCACTTGCTTAATTCCAGGGGACTTGATGATCATTGATTTTTCCAAGGGAAGCATCGAAAAATTATTTTACAAAGCAAAATTCTTCGAAATGAATGAGTGAGAAGCTCCAGAATCAAACAAAACCATAGCAGGTATTGTGTTGACGGGGTATGTACCGAGTATGATATCTGGGGCGTTCTGTGCTTTCTCTCGGGTCACGTGGTTCAGGTGACCTTTCCGGTGGTTGTTATTGGGGTTGAAATTGTTTCGCTTGGGCACTAAATTATTGCCACCATTATTGGGCTTCGGGGTCGAGTTCCTTGGCTTGGGGCACTACTTGGCATAGTGCCCTTCTTCTCCACAAGCGTAACAAGTAACGCCTGGGCGATAGGTGAACTCCTGGTCCCTTGCATGGAAATTCTTGATTGGGCGTGAATTATCCATCGGGGTTTTGTGTATTCTACCCTTCTGAAATTCTGTCTTGCTTCTGGGGTTGCGAGTAAAAGTAGTCTGGTCCCTTTTGCGTTTGCGGATATCTTCCAGGCTATGTTGCTCATTTTCCAGAGTAATGGCCTTATCCACCAGTGTTTTAAAATCTGGGAAGGTATGCACAACCAGCTGGCATTTAAGGGTGGGTGCCAGGCCTTCCAAGAATTTTTCCATCTTCTTGCTCTTGGTCATGCGCTCTTCATTGGCGTAGCGAGACACCAGAGTAAATTGGCTGTTATATTCTGACACTGTCATGGTCCTTTGCTTGAGGTCATCAAATTCTCTCTTCTTGATTTTCATAACACTCTTAGGAATGTGTGCCCCACGAAAACCTTCTTTGAAATCCTCCCAGGTTATTTCATTTTCATTGGGGTGCATGTGCAGGAAGTTTTCCCACCACGATGCGGCTGCTCCTGTGAGATAATGTGGTGCATACAATACTTTTTCACGGTCTGAACACTATGCAATAATTAATTTTCTCTCCATGTCTCGAAGCCAGTCGTCGGCCTCAAGAGGCTTGTCAGTATGAGAAAATGTTGGAGGACGCGTCTTCTGTAACTCAGATAATTTGGATTGTTATTGATACTGACTACGGTTACTTCCCATATTGATGAATTGGTTCATCATTTCCTGGTGTTGTTGCTGACTCTGTTCATACAGATGACACACTTGTGTAAAAGCTGTTTCACTATCATGTTGACTTGTCTGTCCCTGAGTGAAATTGTGGTTTTGCGGTGTGCCATAATTTTCTTCTGGCTGATTTGGCATGGAGCGCATCCAAGGACGAGACATCTTTCACTCTGGGGATATATTTTGTGAAACTCGTAAGACAAGAAAGAGAGTCGCAAAAGTCAATAAAATCGCACATAAAGCAAATTTTAAAACTCCATGATACTTTTGAAAATACATGATTTCGCACGGAGGACTATTACATATCTTACACGCAAGCATAATTATACATTACATCACTCAGGATATGCGTACATAATCCTGACATGTTATTTAACTAGTGCACTTCTCCAGATCCTACATGATGCACAAACAGGCTACTTCTCACAATCTATGTACATATAAACATATTACACAAGTCGGTACATCGCATGGCATCTACGCGTACTCAGTCGGAGATGGTGAGGATCTCCCTTGGCCTGCCGAGGGTGAGACGCAGTGATGTTGGGGAATCAACTTCCTCCTCGCTAATAGGTTCCAGACGAGGAACGCTGCGCTGAGCTGATGGAGCGGGTGCCATAGGCGGAGTACCCTGAATAAGAGTGGGCGGAATAGGTGGAGTAGCACGTATGGGAGTGGGTGCAAAAAGTGGTGCAGCGCGAACGGGAGTGGGTGCAAAAGCTTGGTTAAATTCCTCAGTGGTAGGCAGACGACGTGCAGTAGCCAGAATGGTAGGTGAATGAGAAGCTAAGGATGAGATAAACGTCAGCGGTGGAGCGGTGTGTAGGAGTTCCCTCCTGTTAGCAGCACAGCCATGAACTGAGTCCATGCGGGCAGCTACGAGGTCGTCCACCATGCTGTCGAAGGCTGCCTCCAGGGCTCGAAGGTACTCGACAAGCATCTCAAAAGCCTCGTCACGCTCTCCTCTGGGGCAAGAGAAAGAGTAGTGACAGGTGTAAGGCACATGGCATGGAAGGTAGCGACGGGTCTTCATTGCAGGAAGGACATCCCGAAGACGAGCTATTGCCTCGCGGGCTGCCATCTGCATAGCATGCCTCTTGGTAGGCATGGCTCTCCCCAAGAAAGAGAAGCGGCGCATCTCAACACGCCCTCCCCTGAATTGCACCGCGGCCTGGTGCATGGTCAGACTGTCGTTGATCTTGTGCGGATAAAGTGTGAAGACTGGGCGCACGGATGGCCCCATCATGACCTGAACGATGAAGGAGAGGAGTTTGACGAACCCCTCAGGCACGTTGGCGAACATTTGAGACTCGCAGTCGTTGCCGGCCATCTACAAAAGTAGGCAAAAATTCTGAATGATCAGATCATAAAATTTTATGTTGACTGTCAGAAAAATGACTACATTTGTAAAAACATGAGTAAACTCTATCGTGCTATTAACCAATTAGCGATCGCACCTAGTGGCTTCCTACAGTCAGCCTGGCTCTGGTTACCAAGTCTGTCACGACCGATTTTTCAATAAATTAATTGTTGAGAAAATCGATCTTTAGAGTCCAGTATAGGAAAAGTCATCCTCACTGGTAGACAAATACTTGATGAACAGAGGACCAGTAGCATTAAATTTATTACAGGGTTGAGCTGAGGCTGCTCAACAAATTATTACAAACTCGCCAATATCTTACATAAGGGCGGTTATGACACAGGGGTGAGGTGGCATGCTACTAGCTCGAGGTAAAACGTGGTGGTGGACCAGTAGCATTAAATTTATTTCTGGGGTTGCGGAAGCGGATAATACAATGAACAAAATAGGATCGCACGGGACTGACTGGGACTCCTCTAGGCGTCGGACTCGCTATCAAACTCTTCATCCATGAGATCGCCTTCATCAACATCTGGCCAAATCAACAAGCCAGATGAGTACTTTGAAAGTACTCGCAAGACAGTTCGGACAAAAGATATAATCAATGAATGCATGGATGCATCAAGAATAAAAATGATGCTCACACAACAATAATAATATTTATGCACGACTTGATAAGTAAACAAATAAATGAAAACCAATCGGGTGTCTGGAGCGACGCCTCGAAAGGTAAACAAATAAAACTCATGCCGCAGTCGGGCGTCTAAGCGACACCACATAAAGGGCTTGAAAAGAATGCCTCAGCCGGACGTCTGTGCGACGTCACAGAAAGGGCTTGAAAAGAAATGCCACAGTCGGACGTCTGAGAGACATCACATAAAGGGCTTTAAAAGAAATGCCACAGTCGGACGTCTGAGCGACATCACAAAAAGGGCTTTAAAATAAATGCCACAGTCGGACGTCTGAGCGACATCACATAAAGGGCTTTAAAAGAAATGCCATAGTCGGACGTCTGAGCGACATCGCAGATAGGGCTTACAATAAAAGTAAATACAATTATGCCACCGTCGGACGTCTGAGCAACATCACAGACAGGGCTTACAATAAATGTAAATACAAGTATGCCACCGTCGGACGTCTGAGCGGCATCACAGACAGGGCTTGTAACAAAAGTGAATAACAAGATTAGTCCATCCACAAGAATAATCTTTCAACCAGATTTATCACACATGTATTCCACCGGAGTTTTGTCACTGAGGCTGATACCTGACAAGATAAGATGAATATAGTACTTGAACATGTACAAGATGATTGAAAGATTTGTGACTCTGCAGAGTTGGTAATTGACTGACCACAGCCAACGGATTTCCGTAGTCACGAATGGACTAGTTCCGTTTATGGTATTTCAGTAGAAACACATTTAACTAGTACACACCTATTTCACCTCACGATGCCAGGAATCACCCTGGACAACGTCCAAGAAAAACTTTGAGACGGGGAGGTCACAACCTCGAATAGCATGGGATCAAATTTCTATACGCGCGCTCTAAGGGGTGCCCCCCTCTCGGTCCCAACCGGAAACACCCATGCCCCCTGACCGGATGACGGGCTTTAATCCAGGGCCATGGAACCCTCATCCCGGCCTCTCTATTTGGTGTGTACCAGGAAAACGATTTGCAACTTACTAAGCCATATTCCTTTCGGAAAACATGTGACAGTACAGGAAGGAAGGAATGGAAATGTGATTTGTTTCACGATGACACGGAAGTCAAATAATCCGGCATAAGACTGGCATGTCACAACACTGCCATCTTACCCATCCTCATGCCATCACATGGCCATGCAAATATGTATCCCACAACATAATGCTTTACGAAATTTGCTTTCCACTTATGTGCATGAAATATATCATTCACAGAAATGTTCATAAACATGCCATGACTATACTAAAATGCAAACATGCAACAACCACTCATCATATCAAGAGTTCAAACATGCTTGCTTGGTTCGGAGTAGTCGGAGTTTAACTGTGTGAAGTTTGCAGCTCCGTCACCTCCTCCGGTATCTACGGTATAAGAAAAATACATGCTTGCCTGGTTCGGAGTAGTCGGAGTTTAACTGTGTGAAGTTTGCAGCTCCGTCACCTCCTCCGGTATCTATGGTATAAGAAAAATACATACGTAACGTAAATACCGTGAGTGTATAGAAAAGTATTCCAAATATTTTTCAAATAAATATGAAAAAAAACTAGACAGAAAAATAAAGATGACAGAAAAAGAATCAATCGAAAACCATTTTCTGTTTAAAAGTTATAAGAGTTTTGGTCCAAGGACCCATCTGTAATGAAACAGAAAGTTTCCAGGGGGTCCTGCGGAAAAGTCCAGAAAACGTTTCGTTTAAAAGAAACGGCTGAGGGACTGACAGGCGGGCTCCACCCGTCAGGATTGAAATTTCAAACGGGGAAAACAGGGCGCGACGGCGCCCGAGGGGTGCGGTGGTCGCCGGCGGCGATCCACGGCGAGGCAAGGTGATCGGGGGTTACCTTCGTGATCAGTGCACCTTTCCGTGTCTATGGGTGGTGGTGGTGGTCGCCGGCGAACACTGTGTCGACGGCGGCCCTTGCTCCGGTGGACGGTGGTTCGGGCAGTCGTGGATCTCGCCGGAGGGAGCTGCGGGGGTCAAATTGAAGTGGGGGTTAGCCTCCTGGTGGTGATACGAGGCTACGGGCAAGAGTAGGGTGACGGAGGAGTTCTCACCGGAGAGAACGTTGCCGGAGCCCGAGGCGGACGGAGGTGGCCGGAGTCAAAGAAGAAAGGCCCCTCAAGGCTCTTCTAGTGGCTAGGCGGGGTCTGGTGAGGTGGCGGAGTTGTGCGGGGCCGAGAGCAAGCTCGGGGGGTGCTATTTATAGCCGGCCTGAGGCAGTTGCCGTGAACGGATAAGTCCGGCGAGTGATTACGGTGGCGCTGTGGCTGGACAGTCGGCTTAGGAGCTTGAGCATCATCTAGGTGGAGCATTGGTGCCATTTCAGCGTCCAACTCAGCACGGGAGGGGTGGTTACGGCCTGTCCTCGACGGAACGGGCGTACGGCACGTCGGCAGCAGAGAACGCGCTCAGCGCGTGCCAGGCCACGGCGACGGTGGTGCATGCGTGCGCTGGCAAGGAGGTGGCCACGTGGAGCTCTTAGGAGGATTGGGTGGCGCCGAACGGCGTTATGCCGCAGTGTTACCCCCTGTCGGCTGTTACGGTGGTTCTGCCGCCGCAAAGCACGCCGGCGCAGGCGGGCCAGGGCGCCACCGACGCCAGGAAGGCGCCAAGCGCTCATGTGGTGCTCCGGACAAGAGGGAGGGGCTGCGAGCAACGAGCCAAAAGCATAGTGGACATGTGACTGAAGTTACTGACGGAGAAACGACACTGAAACTCTGAATTTACTGAATATGAACAGAAACAGTGCATGCCAAGTGTTCGAAGGAATGATTCTGGCATGTTGGGATTTTTCCTTGAGCTGATTTTTGGTGGAGGGGTCTCTCATTGCAACTAGAGGTTGCCTGAATTTTGGTGGAATTTTTGGAGGAGTGGAGATATGAATTTCACCAAATTTGGCAAATCTGGTCCAAACTTGCAGAGAGTGAAATTTGAAATATTTGAAAAGAAGAAGAGTGGATCAAGATGGTTCTAGGTTGTGGGTACAAAGGACTATCCAGAAGGGTTGAGTTGAGGTCAAAAATCAAATGTGTTAAGGTACTTGCTTTGCAAATCACCTAGGCTCAAAAGAAAAGACAGAATTTATTTTTGGAAGAGAAATAATTGGAATAAAATCCAAAAATGGATTTTATTAGTTTGGACAGAATGTTTGGGTTATACCAAAGTGGAAGGAGGGGCTTTGGGGAAGTTTTACCATAAGAGTCATGGTAAAACAAAAATGGATCAAACTCAAATAAAAGCCCAAAACCAAAAAGGTTTTCTTTTTAGAAGAAACTAAATCCAAGAAAGATTTTTGAGAGGGCAAACTTAGAAGAGGGTTTTTAAGAAGGGTTTAAATGACCTTCTTCAAACCAAGCAAGGCTCTTTCTGAAAACAAAAACCACAAAATTTTTGGAGTGTGACAACGAGCAACAAGTAACAAAAGTAAATAAGGTGCAGCAAGGTGGCCCAATCCTTTTTGTAGCAAAGGACAAGCCGGAACAAACTCTTATAATAGGAAAAACGCTCCCGAGGACACATGGGAATATCGTCAAGCTAGTTTTCATCACGCTCATATGATTCGCGTTCGGTACTTTGATAATTTGATATGTGGGTGGACCGGTGCTTGGGTGCTGTTCTTACTTGAACAAGCATCCCACTTGTGGTTAACCTCTATTGCAAGCATCCGCAACTACAACAAAAGTATTAAGGTAAACCTAACGATAGCATGAAACATATGGATCCAAATCAGCCCCTTACGAAGCAACGCATAAACTAGGGTTCAAGCTTCTGTCACTCTAGCAACCCATCATCTACTTATTACTTCCCAATGCCTTCCTCTAGGCCCAAATAATGGTGAAGTGTTATGTAGTCGACGTTCACATAACACCACTAGAGTCTAGACAACATACATCTCATCAAAATATCAAAAGAATACCAAATTCACATGACTACTAATAGCAAGACTTGTCCCGTGTCCTCAGGAACAAACGTAACTACTCACAAAGCATATTCATGTTCATAATCAGAGGGTTAATAATATGCATAAAGGATCTGAACATATAATCTTCCACCAAGTAAACCAACTAGCATCAACTACAAGGAGTAATCAACACTACTAGCAACCTACTAGCACCAATCCCGGACTCAGAGACAAGAATTGGATACAAGAGATGAACTAGGGTTTGGAGATGAGATGGTGCTGGTGAAGATGTTGATGGAGATTGCCCTCTCCCGATGAGAGGAGCGTTGGTGATGATGATGGCGATGATTTCCTCCTCCCGGAGGGAAGTGTCCCCGGCAGCACAGCTCTGCTGGAGCCCTAGATTGGTTCCGCCAAGGTTCCGCCTCGTGGCGGCGGAGTCTCGTTCCGAAAGGTGCTTATGATTTTTTTCTCATCGAAAGACTTCATATAGGAGAAGATGGACGTCGGAGAGCCACCAGGGGGCCCACGAGGTAGGGGGGCGCGCCCCCCACCCTCGTGAGCAGGGTGTGGGCCCCCTGGCCTTCATCTTTGGCGACGATTTTTCTTTATTTATTGTAAGGTATTCCATGGAGTTTAAGGACTTTTGGAGTTGCGCAGAATATCCCTTCAATATTTGCTCCTTTTCCAGCCTAGAATTCCAGCTGCCGACATTCTCCCTCTTCATGTAAACCTTGTAAAATAAGAGAGAATAGCCATAAGTATTGTGACATAACGTGAAATAACAGCCCATAATGCGATAAATATCAACATAAAAGCATGATGCAAAATGGACGTATCAACCGACATGCTAGACTTAGACTCCGAAGACATCGACGGTATGGATGATGATGCGGGAGAAGAAGAGGAACCACCGCCCACAGGGCGCTGGACAGGCACCTCATCATATGACATTTACATGGTGGTTACCCCCAAAGAAGATAATGGCGAGGACAAAAAGGATACAGGTGAGGACAAACCTCCCAAAAAGAAGCCGAAGCGCCAACATCAGCGGCGCCACTCTAAACCATGCCATAGCAAAAATAGCGATACCGGCACCAGAGACAATAGCAATCCGGACGACGCAGAAGACAACGAAGACGACCCCGCCCAGCCCGGATTCGAACAGGCCAGACGGGGGGACGGGCAAGCCAGCCCGGATGAACAAGACATGAATGAAGACTCGGAGAACGGTAATCACACGTCCCACTCCAAGGACGAGGTGAGCCTCGACGACTATGAATTTACAATACCAGAGGACCCCATCGAACAGGAGAGCTTTAAGCGCCGGCTAATAGCCACTCCAAAGAGCATGAAGAAAAAACAGAAGCAGCTTCAAGCCAATCAAGACTTGCTCACTGATAAATGGACCGAGGTCCTGGCAGCCGAGGAATACGGGCTCGGGCGCCTGAACAAAAGCTACCCAAAGCGCAGGTTGTTAAGCACTGGAGCCTAAACTACCAGCGCGGGATAGAGCCGACCGGCCACCAAGTGGCCAAGACAAACCGGCCCCGCGCCGCCGAACAAGAACAAACACAAAAGCTAGAGGATATACAAATGACCTGCGGCACGACTTGAAAAGGAGAACAGTCAACCTAGATTGATCTACGGATCGCGGGGGCGCGCCCTAGTGTGCGACGGCAGCCGCCACATCGGGTACAATAAAAACCAAACTGTCCGGGCCGAGTATCGCAGACCAGCTCCAGCCGAACTGCGTCGCGACGTGGCCCAACATAGAGGCGCTGCACACCCCATGTGCTTCACTGATGAAGTAATGGAACATGAGTTCCCAGAAGGGTTTTAACCCGTAAACATCGAATCGTATGATGGGACAACAGATCCTATGGTGTGGATTGAAGACTTCCTTCTCCACATTCACATGGCCCGCGGTGATGATCTCCACGCCATCAAGTATCTCCCACTAAAACTCAAGGGACCAGCTCGGCACTGGTTGAATAGTCTTCCCGAAAACTCCGTCGGCAGTTGGGAGAACCTGGAAGACGCATTTCTCGACAACTTCCAGGGCACTTATGTACGACCACTAGACGCTGATGACTTAAGTCACATAACCCAACAGCCCGGAGAGTCAGCCAAGAAATTCTGGACTCCGCTCTTAACTAAAAAGAACCAAATCTTCGACTGTCCGGATGCCGAAGCCCTAGCAGCCTTTAAACATAACATCCGTGACGAATGGCTAGCCCGACACCTTGGGCAAGAGAAGCCGAAATCCATGGCAGCCATTACAACACTCATGACCCGCTTCTGTGCGGGAGAAGATAGCTGGCTAGCACGCAGCAACAGCACCTCAAGTAAGCCTGGACATTCCAAATCCAAATAGGACAAAGGCAAGCCCCGGCGCAGCAAGCACAAGCGCCGAAACAACGGTGATAACACCGAAGAAACAGCGGTCAATACCGGATTCAGTGGCCCTATTACCGGCCAGAGGAAGAAACCATTCAAAAGAAACAACTCGGGCACGTCCAATTTGGACCACATACTCGACCGTTCATGCCAAATTCACGGCACCCCAGGAACACCAGCTAATCATACCAACAGAGAATGTTGGGTCTTCAAACAGACCGGCAAGTCAAATGCCGACAATAAGGAGAGGGGGCTGCAAAGCGATGACAATGACGAGGAGACCCGACCTCCAAAGACAGGAGGTCAAAATAAGTTCCCTCCGCAAATCAAAACGGTGAACGTGATATACGCCACCCACATTCCCAAGCGGGAGCGGAGGCGTGTACTTGGGGACGTTTACGCGATAGAGCAAGTCACCCCAAATTATAGCCCATGGTCATCAGGCTCAATCACCTTTGATAGCAAAGATAATCCAACCAATGCCCATCAAGGCGTCTTAGCCGCACTGGTCCTCGACCTAATAATTGACGGATTTCGCCTCATGCGAGTCCTCATAGATGGAGGCAGTAGCCTGAACCTGCTTTATCAGGATACAATGCACAGAATGGGCATAGATCCTTCAAGGATCCAACCCACAAAACCCACCTTTAAAGGTGTAATACCAGGTATATAGGCATGTAGTATAGGCTCAACCACACTGGTGGTGGTCTTCGGATCCCCAGATAATTTTAGAAGTGAAGAGTTAATCTTCGACATCGTCCCTTTTTGCAGTGACTAACACGCACTGCTTGGACGAGCTACACTTGTCCGATTTAAATGCGGCGCCACACTATGCTTCCCTTAAGCTCAAGATGCCTGGCCCCCATGGCGTTATAACAGCCAACGGAAACACCAAATGCTCCCGCCGTACTGAAGAGTGCACCGCGGCCCTAACAGCATAAGGACGGAGTGGCCTCTTGCTGCCGGACATTAATTCGATAGCCAGGCCCATGGACACTAATAAAAGAGTCTGAACTATCTCGCGGCATGATAGCTCAGCTTCATTAATAATTCCGGAAATGGATCAATCACTGGGGGACACACAAAATATTTTTTTGCATTTTCTTTTCAGGTTTCACCTTTTTGCCTAGGTCATCCTCGGGCGACCTGGTGACTGGACCTATGAAGGAACGGACACATCACGGCAGGAGATAGCTCGAACGCACAGGGGAATCCCTAGATATTTCCCTCGACGATCATCTTCCTATCATACGGATCCGCATACAACTCCCGCCCTGGCCACAGCAGGTTTTGAGGTCACATTCCCTTTTATCGCACTACTTGTATTCATACTCCTTGACATATTATTTAATTACAAAACTGTGGTTGCATATGACGTTCACTTGTTGTCTTCTTTTTATTTTTTGACATTCCCTGCCAGTTAGCAGCCGTACACTTTGGTACGTATCAATATGCCAGGGGCTTTACTGTACCCATAATACGGCAAACAAGTCCGAACACCTTCGCAGTTGTTTGGCACCCCGAACTTATACCACCATATGCATCAGCTCCGAATCATGTCTTTGGTCAAATGTTGGGTTTGCCCGGCTCCCATGTTTTGCTACCTTATGTTCCGCTATATCGGCTAAGGCGGCATAGGGAGAACTGCTGCGATTGTGTCCCGATTCTTCCGGACGAACACCTCGGTAGAGAAAGCCGAAAACTGATAGTCATGATGCGGAGAGAGCTGGTCACTATTCGAGAGGTCTCAAAATCCATAAAGATTTCTTCCGCATTATGCGATGATCAATGCAGCGTACGATGGATCGGTTTTTCCGATCAGGTGCTGATAGAGCCCCTAGTCCGGTCTTCCGAGCACAAGAGGTTGCACCTACTTTTCTTTCGTCAAACTCCTATGGCTAAGTGAGGGTGATAAAGCCGTATAGTCCGATTGCCTGGTTCTTTGCGCCGAACACCTCCTTAAAGGACCCAATAATGGGGTAAAGAGTGTTTGGATTCATCCCGAACACCCCCGTACTTCCTACGTGGGGGCAGAAGCCGACGACTGGCCAACTCTCAGAATTAATATAACTAAAACGGCCGCACAGGAGGCAAAATTATTAAACAAGCACTACATATGTCACGCCCAATATGCGACCCTATCCAAAAGGAACTCGAAGGTCCCACCAAGGATAGACCCGCATATTGAAATGCTTTTGCAAGGTGGATATCATTACATCAACATTACATAATAGATGGGGATACATACAAGAGGCATACAATGCCACATGAATACAACAATACATCATACATAAGAGCAACATCCGACTATGGATGAAACACAAACAAAAGCTCAAATGACATCCACCCTGCTAGCCCAGGCTGCCGACCCGGAACCTATCCCCTGATCAAAGAAGAAGCAGAAGAAGAACTCCAAAACAAGCAAACATCTCTCCCGCGCCATGATCATCGCATAACCTGTACCTGCAACTGTTGTTGTAGTAATCTGTGAGCCACAAGGACTCAGCAATCCCATTACCATGGGTATCAAGACTAGCAAAGCTTAAAGGGAAAGGAAGGGGTAAAGTGGTGAGGTTGCAGCAGCGACTAAGCATGATATGGTGGCTAACCTACGCAAATAAGAGCGAGAAGAGAGCAAGCGAAACGGTCGTGAAACTAGCAATGATCAAGAAGTGATCCTGAACTCCTACTTACATCAAACATAACCCAAAGACCGTGTTCACTTCTCGGGCTCCGCCGAAAAGAGACCATCATGGCTACACACGCGGTTGATGCGTTTTAATTCGGATCTGGCGTCAAGTTATCTACAGCCGGACATTAACAAATTCCAATCTGCCACATAACCGTGGGCATGGCTTTCGAAAGTTTAAACCCTGCAGGGGTGTCCCAACTTAGCCCATGATAAGCTCTCGCGATCAACGAAGGATATACCTTCTCCCAGGAAGACCCGATCAGAATCGGAATCCCGGTTTACAAGACATTTCGACAATGGTAAAACAAGACCAGCAAGACCGCCCGATGCGCCGACAATCCCGATAGGAGCTGCACATATCTCGTTCTCAGGGCAACACCAGATGAGACAGGCTACGAGTAAAACCAGACCTCGAGTTTCCCCAATGGGGCCCCGCAGGCGGCTCGGTTCGGACCAACACTTAGACTAGCACTGGCCCGGGGGGGCTAAAATAAAGATGACCCTCGGGCTCCGGAAACCCAAGGGAAAAAGGGCTAGGTGAGGCAACTGATAAAACCAAGGTTGGGCCTTGCTGGAGGAGTTTTATTCAAAGCAAACTGTCAAGGGGGTTCCATAAATCACCCAACCACGTAAGGAACGCAAAATCCGGGAACATAACACCGGTATGACGGAAACTAGGGTGGAAAGAGTGGAACAAAACACCAGGCATAAGGCCGAGTCTTCCACCCTTTACCAAGTATATAGATGCATTAATTAAATAAGAGATATTGTGATATCCCAACATAATCCTGTCCACCATGGGGCAATCTTCAACTTCACCTGCACTAACAACGCTATAAGAGGGGCTGAGCAAAAGCGGTAACATAGTCAAGCAACCGTTTGCTAGGAAGGGTGAAAATGTTAGAGGCTGACATGGCAATTTGGGAGGCTTGAAGAGCAAAAGATAGGTAGCGCAGCATAGCGATAGAACAAAGCAACTAGCATAGCAATGATAGTAGTGAGATCCAAGATGACGGTCATCTTGCCTGAAATCCTGCAAGGAAGAAGAATGAGTCGATGAAGAAGACAAGCGGACATGGTCGAACGAACCCTCACAACTCTGGAACGAAACCGAAGCTAACGAGAGGAGCAAACCGAAAAGAAGCAAACAACATGGTAAACACACAAGCATAAACATGGCATGATGCGCAATCAAGCATGATGCATGTCCGGTTTAATGAGGCATGGCAAGGTGCAACAAACAATACTACAAGTTAAGTGGAGCTCAATATGCAACGAGTTGCATATTGACAAAACACCACATTCGAGTTATTTAGTTCGCTCTTGTTTAGGTACACAACAATATTAAGTGTTGTTAAACATGGCAAGAGGTGAAGCATAAGTAAACTAACTATTTAGGCAAGTTTAAATGAGGCCAGAACAACAAGCAACAATTACGGTAAATCCCCACATGCCATTTAGTAATTTAAAGCAAACGACAATTTTAAGCATTTAAATGTTGTTATCATGATGCGGATGACATATGCAAATTTTATGCAGTTTTTATGAAAATGTTGACATGAGAAAGATATGACACATTTGGTCACCATGGCAGAACGAAAGGGGTGCCACAGCAACGACAACAGAAATGGTGCCACGGCAACATTCCGATGATCCGACAGCTCATTGAGATGCCGGCGCAAAAGAGCAAGTGTGCGGATGTGCGGAACATGCAAAAGATGGTGGGGTGATCCCGGTTACCGGGTTCCCACGGGTCGACGGCATGGAAACGAGTGAAAACTCAGACACGGTGCAAACACGAGCATCTCATACAACATGCATTCATCCACGGGTCATCGTATCGGCGGTTATACCTTTGAAGCGTGCATTTTCGGAGCGGTTCGAGTTTGGTAAAATGTAGAGGAAGTAGTCGTTCATGTTTCGTAGATGGTAGATGTTCAGGGTCATGGCGAGGAACTTGATGTCCATGGGGTCTTCGAGGTCGACGGTAGTGGTACACACGTTGTCGGGGTACTTGTCGGTCCGGTCTTGGCGAAGGTAGTTGTACACGGGTCGTAGTGGTACTTGGTGAATCCCGAAACGGTCTTGACCTTCTGACGAGACGACATGGTCCCGAGCAGTCTCGATTCTTGACGGTCTTGGCGATCCAAAGTGGCACAAGTGAGATGCGCATCCACGGAGTCTTCACACTTGGGCTCTGGGTAGGACTTGAGGGTCTCGGTGGCGACCAGAGGCAAGCAGTAGGTGAGGCGCATGGAGGCGGACAGAGCTGCTGGTCTTCGGCACCATGTCCACAGCGGAGATGGAGGCAAGAGGCAAGAAGATGGCGCGATCTCCAGCAAATGGCAACACGGCGGCCCGAGGGGTCACCAGCACGGGCGAAACAGCAGCAGGCAACACTGCTGTTGAGAGACGGAGGTCGGGGCCGGAGCTGAGCAATGCCAGCAGGGGCGGATGGGTGCGAGGAGGCCGGGAGGAGCGTCGCTCGGCACCGGTTGGCGCGGAGCAGGGGAGGCGGAGCTCCTGCTCGAAGAGGTGCGGTGAGGGGAACCGCATGGAGGCGCGAAGGATGGCGACGGCAGCGAATCGGGTCGGAGGCGAGCATGAGATGGCATCGGGGAGGGTGCAGCTGTTGTTGCTGCCGGCTTTGACAGAGGCGACATCCGGCGGAGGAGCTGACGAGGCGGCGATGCTGGGTAGATGAGGAGGCGGGCGAGGATAAGTCGGGGAGGAGAAGGGGTGCGGGGAAGGCGGCAAGGCGGTCGGAGGGGTCGCCGACGTGGCGGAGCTTTGCAGCAGGAGAAGCATAGGGGAGGGGCGGCGCGAGGGCTCTACTCCTCTCTCTCCCTGTGAGTGGCGGCGCTAGGAGGAGAACGAAGGGAGAGATCTGGGGATCGGGAGAGTGTGGTGAGGGGCTAGGGTTAAAGGCGCGGCTGGGCCTTGGGCCAAATGAACTGCAGGGAAGCAGGCCGGCCTGGCTGCTGGGCTGCAAGGCTGCTGGGTTTCTTCTCTCCCTCTCTACTCTTTTCATTAACAAAGAACTAGAAGAAAGGATAGGAGAGAAGAGAAAGTTAGAGGAAGAATTTGGGCATGCGGTCAATTTTCCCGGACTCGCAAAAATGCGCTTGTTCCAAGAAAAATGGTGTGGACATGATTGCATGAATTAAATTCAAACTCATTTGAAATTAATTCAAATGGTTTGAACTAGGACAAGGTCTAGGAGTGGCCAAAATGTTGAGATTTTTGGTGGAGCTTGGAAATATGATGAAAGGATATATGGCAAAGTTAGAGACCACGAATTGTGATAACAAAGGCATTGGGATTTATTTTTGCAAGTGTGTTTATGGGTGGTTCCAAAATAGTGGAATATTTAATATAGCTCCCTAACAATATTGAGAGACTTTTATATGTTGTAAAGAGAAATCACCATGTGCATTTCACTCGATTTAAATGGATCGAAGATCCATGCCATTTATTTAGCTGAGTTTTAAAAAGGGTTGCATGATGACATGATGCAATGCAAATGATGCAACAAACAAAACAAATCACATGATGAAACTCAGAGTAGCTGGGAGTCTTCTGGAGCGTCAGTCTCGGGGCGTTACAACATAGTAACCTTGTTTCATATTACAACGCCGGATGATATGAATGTTCATGGGTAAATAAGGTCCTGGTCACAATGCTTTGCCACAAGGCGGGATCCCTCCAAGACACCTTCGTAGTACAATTCAGGCTTGCGGTGCTCCATCCCTTTGGGTGGTCCTTTGGACATCAGTTTAACAGTGTCCTGATACGTCTCCGTCGTATCTATAATTTTTGATTGTTCCATGCCAATATTCTACAACTTTCATATACTTTTGGCAACTTTTTATACTATTTTTGGGGACTAACATATTGATCCAGTGCCCAGTGCCAGTTCCTGTCTATTGCATGTTTTATGTTTCCCAAAAACCCCATATCAGACGGAGTCCAAACGGGATAAAAACGGACGGAGAATTATTTTGGAATATTTGTGATTTTTGGGAAGTAAAATCAACGCGAGACGGTGCCCAAGGGGGCCAGGAGATAGGGGCGCGCCCTAGGGAGGCAGGCGCGCCCTGGACTCTCCCGGGGCCCCCGTAAGGCGGTTGACGCTCGTCTTTTGCCGCAAGAAAGCTAATTTTATGAGAAAGATCTAGGCGAAAGATTCACCCCAATCGGAGTTACAGATCTCCGGATATAAAAGAAACGGTGAAGGGGCAGAATGTGAAAATGCAGAAACAGAGAGAGACAGAGAGATAGATCTAATCTCGGAGGGGCTCTCGCCCCTCCCACGCCATGGGAGCCAAGGACCAGAGGGGAAACCCTTCTCCCATCTAGGGAGAAGGTCAAGGAAGAAGAAGAAGAAGGGGGGCTCTCTCCCCCTTGCTTCTGGTGGCGCCGGAGCGCTGCCGAGGGCCATCATCATCACCGCAATCTTCACCAACACAGCCGTCATCTTCACCAACATCTCCATCACCTTCCCCCTTCTATATTCAGTGGTCCACACTCCCACAACCCGATGTACCCTCTACTTGAACATGGTGCTTTATGCTTCATATTATTATCCAATGATGTGTTGCCATCCTATGATGTATGAGTAGATTTTCGTTGTCTATCGGTGATTGATGAATTGCTATGATTGGTTTGAGTTGCATGTTTTATTATTGGTGCTGTCCTATGGTGCTCTCTGTGTCGCGCAAGCGTGAGGGATTCCTGTTGTAGGGTTTGCAATATGTTCATGATTTGCTTATGGTGGGTGGCGTGAGTGACAGAAGCACGGCCCCGAGTAAGTAGGTTGTTTGTGTATGGGATAAAGGGGACTTGATACTTTAATGCTATGGTTGGGTTTTACCTTAATGATCTTTAGTAGTTGTGGATGCTTGCTAGAGTTCCAATCATAAGTGCATATGATCCAAGAAGAGAAAGTATGTTAGCTTATGTCTCTCCCTCAAATAGAATTGCAATAGTGATTACCGGTCTAGTAACGTAGTCAATTGCTTAGGGACAATTTCACAACTCCTACCACCACTGTTCCACAATCGCTATATTTACTTTATTGCTTCTTTATCTAAAAAGCCCCTAGTTTATATTTACATGCTCTTTATTATCTTGCAAACATATCCAACAAAACCTACAAAGTACTTCTAGTTTCATACTTGTTCTTGGTAAAGCAAACACCAAGCGTGCATAGAGTTGTATCAGTGGCAGATAGGACTTGAGAGAATATTTGTTCTACCTTTAGCACCTCGTTGGGTTCAACACTCTTACTTATCGAAAGAGGCTACAATTGATCCCCTATACTTGCGGGTTATCAAGAACTTTTTCTAGCGCCGTTAGCGTGGGGTAAATATTCTAGTGTGTGCTTGTTTGCTTTATCACTAAGTAATTTTTATTCGTTGTTCTTAGTTGTTCTCTATCTTTAGTTATGGATATGGAACACGAAATACCAAAAAAGTTAGGTGTACTTGCTACTCATGGAGATGGGGAACCTCCTAAAACCCTCGATGCTCATTATGTGGAAGATATTATGTACTACTTTGATAATCCGGACAAAACCCCATTCAATTATGTTATGGGAGTAACGTTGGATCAACGTGAATACTTTAGGGATTGTCGCTTGACACAAAAAGGGAAACTATTATGGGATCAAATTAATATGTTGCGTTGGTATGCTCGGGATCTATGCTTGAGATATGATATTACTTGTTGCTCTAGGATGAAGGCTCCACACCTTCCCTTTTCACGCAAATTTAATGATGATAAAACCTTGGCTTCTTATGCTAATGGTATATATGATTACTATGATATGGAACAAATAGAAGAATTCGTTGCTTTTAAGGGTGCTTATGAAATTGAATCTTTGTTTGAAAAGTATGAAGCTTTAGATGATGATGTTTATAGGCCTGAAAATTATGGTATATTGAAATATTGCTATGAAAATTATGAATATAACTACAATATTGATGCGTTTATTGAGAAAGTCTCCGTTGTACAAGAAGAGACTAATATTTTGCAGGAGTCTATGGAAGAAGAAATTGATGAAACTGTGAGCTCATTGGATGAAAAAGATGAGGAGGAGAGCGAAGAACAAAAGGAGGAAGAGCGGATTGATCACCCGTGCCCACCTTCTAATGAGAGTAACTCTTCAACTCATACATTGTTTAATTACCCTTCGTGCTTACCGAAGGATGATTGCTATGATGATTGTAATGATCCCTTTAATTCATATGAAATATCCCTTTTTGATGATGCTTGCTATGCTTGTGGCCAAGATGCCAATATGAATTATGCTTATGGAGATGAACTTTCTATAGTTCCTTACGTTAAACATGAAATTGTTGCTATTGCACCCACGCATGATAGTCCTATCATCTTTTTGAATTTTCCCTACTACACTATATCGGAGAAGTTTGTGCTTATTAAGGATTATGTTGATGGGTTGCATTTTACTCGTTGCACATGATGATTTTGATAGATATAATATGCATGTGATTGCTGCTCCTACTTGCAATTATTATGAGAGAGGAACTATATCTCCACCTCTCTATGCTTCCAATATGATAAAATTGCAAGAAACTGTTTATACTATGCATTGGCCTTTACTTGGTGTGCATGAATTATTATTTTATGACATGCCAATGCATAGGAAAAGAGTTAGACTTCGTTGTTGCATGATATATGTTACTATGTGATCACTACTAAATTACAAATCATTGTTAATTAAAATTGGCTTTGATATACCTTGGGATCCGGGTGGATTCATTACTTGAGCACTATATGCCTAGCTTAATAGCTTTAAAGAAAGCGCTGCCAGGGAGACAACCCGGAAATTTTAGAGAGTCATTTATTTCTGTTGTGTGCTTTCATATAATCTAAAAACAAAAAAATAAAGAGGGAAACCCAAAACTTTTCAAAAAGGAAAGTGAAAGTGAGAAAGACAAGCATTGTTGAAGTGGGAGAGCTCCTTGAACTTTGTTCATGCTCACGGGAACTTTGTGAATCTTGATTACATAAACTTTTCGTCAAAAATAATTATCCCCTTGTACAATTCCATTGTATTATGAAAATAATGTGCTAAGGTTTGCCTTTAGGATGTTTACAATGCTTGTTGGTTTGTACGGTGCAGGATAGAAACTTTGGCTGTAGTGAGCGATTTTACGTTTTTAACTGGAACGTAAAATGATTTTTATTCCTTTTGCACTGTCTTTCTGTACAAATTTTTTATATTTTCTAATTTTGGTAGAATTTTTGGGGTACCATAAGTAAGGTGTATGTTCAGATTGCTACAGATTGTTCTGTTTTTGACAGATTCTGTTTTTGATGCATAGTCTGCTTGTTTTGATGAATCTATCAATTTATATAAGTGGATTAAGCCATGGAGAAGCTATATTACAGTAGACACAATTTAAAAACAAAATATGAATTGGTTTGCAACAGTACCTAGAGTAGTGATTTGGTTTATTATACTAACGGATCTTATCGAGTTTTCTGTTGAAGTTTTGTGTGGATGAAGTGTTTGATCGAGGAGGTCTCGATATGAGGAAAAGGAAGAGAGGCAAGAGCTCAAGCTTGGGGATGCCCGAGGCACCCCAAGTAAACATTCAAGGAGACTCAAGCATCTAGGCATGGGTATGCCCCGGAAGGCATCCCCTCTTTCTTCAACAAGTATCGGTATGTTTTCGGATTCGTTTCGTTCATGCGATATGTGCAAGTCTTGGAGCGTATTTTGCATTTAGTTTTCATTTTTATTTTATGCACCATGCTGGTATGATATAGTCCTTTGTTGATTTATAGAATGCTCATTGCACTTCACTTAAATCTTTTGAGTATGGCTTTATAGAATGCTTCATGTGCTTCACTTATATCATTTGAAGTCTGGATTGCCTGTTTCTCTTCACATAGAAAACCGCCATTTGTAGAATGCTCTTTTGATTCACTTATATTTGTTAGAGTGTGGGCATATCTTTTGTAGAAAGAATTAAACTCTCTTGCTTCACTTATATCTATTTAGAGAGATGACAGGAATTGGTCATTCACATGGTTAGTCATAAAATCCTACATAAACTTGTAGATCGTTGAATATGATATGTTCGATTCCTTGCAATAGTTTTGCGTTATAAAGATGGTGATATTAGAGTCATGCTAGTGGGTGGTTGTGGATTGTAGAGACACTTGTGTTGATGTTTGCAAGTCCCGTAGCATGCACGTATGGTAACCGTTGTGTGACAAATTTGAAGCATGGGGTGTTTCTTTGATTGTCTTCCTTATGAGTGGCGGTCGGGGACGAGCGATGGTCTTTTCCTACTAATCTATCCCCCTAGGGGCATGCTTAGTAGTACTTTGCTTCGAGGGCTAATAAACTTTTGCAATAAGTATATGAGTTCTTTATGACTAATGTGAGTCCATGGATTATACGCACTTTTACCTTTCCATCATTGCTAGCCTCTTCGGTACCGTGCATTGCCCTTTCTCACCTTGAGAGTTGGTGCAAACTTCGCCGGTGCATCCAAACCCCGTGATACGATACGCTCTATCACACATAAGCCTCCTTATATCTTCCTCAAAACAGCCACCATACCTACCTATTATGGCATTTCCATAGCCATTCCGAGATATATTGCCATGCAACTTCCATCATCATCATATACATGACTTGAGCATTCATTGTCATATTGCCTTGCATGATCTAAGATAGCTAGCATGATGTTTTCATGGCTTGTCCATTTTTTGATGTCATTTCTACGCTAGATCATTGCACATCCCGGTACACCGCCGGAGGCATTCATATAGAGTCATATCTTTGTACTAGTATCGAGTTGTAATATTGGGTTGTAAGTAAATAAAAGTGTGATGATCATCACTATAGAGCATTGCCCCATAAAAAAAAGAAAAAAAAGAAAATGAAAAAAATGGAAAGGCCAAAGAAGCCTAAATAAAAAAGGGGGGGCAAAGAAGCGCGCAAAAGAAAAAAAAGAAAAAAGGGGCAATGTTACTATCCTTTTACCACATTTGTGCTTCAAAGTAGCACCATGTTCTTCATATAGAGAGTCTCTTATGTTGTCACTTTCATATACTAGTGGGAATTTTTCATTATAGAACTTGGCTTGTATATTCCAACGATGGGCTTCCTCAAATGCCCTAGGTCTTCATGAGCAAGCAAGTTGGATGCACACCCACTTAGTTTTTAGTTTGAGCTTTCATACACTTATAGCTCTAGTGCATCTGTTGCATGGCAATCCCTACTCCTCGCGTTGAAATCAATTGATGGGCATCTCCATAGCCCGTTGATTAGCTGCATCGATGTGAGACTTTCTCCCTTTTTGTCTTCTCCACATAAACCCCCACCGTCATATTCTATTCCACCGATAGTGCTATATCCATGGCTTGCGCTCATGTATTGCGTGAGGGTTGAAAAGGTTGAAGCACGTTAAAAAGTATGAACCAATTGCTCGGCTTGTCATCGGGGTTGTGCATGATGGGAGCATTTTGTGTGACGAAAATGAAGCATAGCCAAACTATATGATTTTGTAGGGATAAGCTTGCTTTCGCCATGTTGTTTTGAAAAGACATGATTGCTTGAAGTATTATCGTTTTTATGTCAAATGATAGACTATTGCTTTGAATCACTCGTGTCTTAATATTCATGCCATGATTAGACATATGATCAAGATTATGCTAGGTAGCATTCCACATCAAAAATTATCTTTTTTATCATTTACCTACTCGAGGATGAGCAGGAATTAAGCTTGGGGATGCTGATACGTCTCCATCGTATCTATAATTTTTGATTGTTCCATGCCAATATTCTACAACTTTCATATACTTTTGGCAACTTTTTATACTATTTTTTGGGACTAACATATTGATCCAGTGCCCAGTGCCAGTTCCTGTCTATTGCATGTTTTATGTTTCGCAGAAACCCCATATCAAACGGAGTCCAAACGGGATAAAAATGGATGGAGAATTATTTTGGAATATTTGTGATTTTTGGGAAGTAAAATCAACGCGAGACGGTGCCCGAGGGGGGCAGGGGATAGGGGGCGCGCCCTAGGGAGGCAGGCACGCCCTGGACTCTCCTGGGGGCCCCGTAAGGCGGTTGACGCTCGTATTTTGCCGCAAGAAAGCTAATTTTATGAGAAAGATCTGGGCAAAAGATTCACCCCAATCAGAGTTACGGATCTCCGGATATGAAAGAAACAGTGAAGGGGCAGAATCTGAGAACGCAGAAAGAGAGAGAGACAGAGAGATAGATCCAATCTCGGAGGGGCTCGCGCCCCTCCCACGCCATGGGAGCCAAGGACCAGAGGGGAAACCCTTCTCCCATCTAGGGAGAAGGTCAAGGAAGAATAAGAAGAAGAAGGGGGGCTCTCTCCCCCTTGCTTCCGGTGGCGCCGGAGCGCTGCCAGGGGCCATCATCATCACCGCGATCTTCACCAACACCACAGTCATCTTCACCAACATCTCCATTACCTTCCCCCTTCTATATTCAGCGGTCCACTCTCCCGCAACCCGATGTAGCCTCTACTTGAACATGGTGCTGTATGCTTCATATTATTATCCAATGATGTGTTGCCATCCTATGATGTCTGAGTAGATTTTCGTTGTCCTATCGGCGATTGATGAATTGCTATGATTGGTTTGAGTTGCATGTTTTATTATTGGTGTTGTCCTATGGTGCTCTCCATGTCGCGCAAGCATGAGGGATTCCCGCTGTAGGGTTTGCAATATGTTCATGATTTTCTTATGGTGAGTGGCGTGAGTGACAGAAGCACAGACCCGAGTAAGTAGCTTGTTTGCATATGGGATAAAGGGGACTTGATACTTTAATGCTATGGTTGGGTTTTACCTTAATGATCTTTAGTAGTTGCGGATGCTTGCTAGAGTTCCAATCATAAGTGCATATGATCCAAGAATGGAAAGTATGTTAGCTTATGCCTCTCCCTCAAATAGAATTGCAATAGTGATTGCCGGTCTAGTAACGTAGTCAATTGCTTAGGGACAATTTCACAACTCCGACCACCACTTTTCCATACTCGCTATATTTACTTTATTGCTTCTTTATCTAAAAAGCCCCTAGTTTATATTTACGTGCTCTTTATTATCTTGCAAACCTATCCAACAACACCTACAAAGTACTTCTAGTTTCATACTTGTTCTAGGTAAAGCGAACACTAAGCGTGCGTAGAGTCGTATCAGTGGCGGATAGGACTTGCGAGTAAATTTGTTCTACCTTTAGCTCCTCGTTGGGTTCAACACTCTTAGTTATCGAAAGAGGCTACAATTGATCCCGTATAATTGCGGGTTATCACGTCCATCTTTGGCAAGTGCACTTTGACATAGGCAAAAGCCATCCGAGCACCTTCAATACAGACTGACCGCTTGATCACGTCAATCCAAGGACAAGCGCTAACCAGCCGCTTAACGAGCCCGAAGTAGCTGCTGGGAATTGCTTCGGCAGGCCATAGCCAAATTATCAAGTCTTTCATGGCTAGTTCGGCAGCCCTATGCAGCTCGACCAGCTGTTTCAGCTGATCGATAAAGGGCACAGGATATTCTTGCACAAGGTACTGCGACCAGAATAGATTCTCCGTAGAACTCCCTTCTTCAGATTGATAAAATTGCGCGGTATCAGATATGTTGCACGGCAAATCCGCAAACGCTCCTGCAGATCCCCGAATTCGGGTTAGCAACAGGAATCTTTCCTCCACATACTTGCTTTGCATAGAAAAAGCCTTACCCGCCACAATCTTTCTGGCCTCTTGGATTTCCTGGAGGGCGCCCTGGGACTCACCCTGGGCATCGCGTGCAGCTTGCCGAGCTTCGATGAGTTCGGATTCTTTATCCGACAAGCTCTGCTCCAAGGTCTTGCACCTTTTCACAGCTTCCTGAAGTTCTTGTTGAACCTCAATAACCCTGGCCTCGTGTTTTTCATGATCGGCCTGCTCCTTGGCTGCCCTTTTTTCGGCTGCGGCCACTGCCTTCTTAAGAGCTTCAACTTCGGACGTCGCTCCTGGCGCACAGCATGACGTTCTTCGTCAAAATCAATCATCAATTGATAATAAATCAAGACAAGGTTTTTACATACCTTGGTTATCTTCCAACCGCTTCTTTATGTGGCCGAGCTCTTCTTCGGCCCGCTCCAGACGTTGTTTTAGTCCGGAGACTTCCGCAATACGAGAAGCGGCAGACAACAATGACGCCTACTTAGATAAAACATGAAAATAAATAAGGTTGTTGCATGGTCAGTCCCCTGCGAGCACATACTAGATTCTCTGTTCGGTTTTTCTTCTCGAACGTCGAACAGTGTATCAGGGGCTACTATCTATACTATGACGCTCTTGAAGCCTCATCACTTACCTCGAAACCTGTTAAAAGGCTGGTGCAGGCTTCAGTCAGCCTGCTTTTCGCAGACTGAATCTTCTCAATCACCGCACCCATAAGGGTGCGGTGTTCTTCAATGATGGAAGTGTTATTTAACGCTACCAACAAAGCATTTGGCACCTTTGGCTAGATAGAGGTTGCCGATGGAACAGGCGCACCCCCTTCTGTCAAAGAAGGCTCCCTGCATAATTCTGGAACCTTGACGGTCTCCGGCCCCGTGTTCGGGTATGGCCCCGTGTGACCGGCAGCCGGGATTTGGCCCTCGGGTGTCACTCGGACGGTCTTCCGGTCCCTCCTTGGCCTGGGCCCATTAGGGACGACACCTCGGCGTCCTCCGCATGTTTGGGGGAGGTGGCCATTGGGGGAGTTCCGCTGTCCATCGCGTCCGAACCTAGTGAATCCTTTGACGAGGACTGTTCGGTGCGGGACTTGGCCGGGCTAAAATATGTGTGGCTCAACACAGTCAGCATCGTGTGCTGATAAGTTTGGATATGTTAATATATTCGGATTATGTGGTACTCACGGCTTAACCAGGGGATGGACCATGCGATCCCACTCTAGGCTACTATCGGTGGCGGTGGTTGAATCGTCTACGGAGGAGGCTTTCCTCCTCTTAGATGACTTGGTCTCCAATTGTTTGGAGGTCGTTCTTTTCTTTCTCCCCTTTGCTGGGGGGGGATTGGCTTTCCTCCTTTTCCTCGTCCTCTTCGGAGGAAGAGCGGGCCTCTAAGTCTTCGGACATTTTGTCCAAAACACCCCTGCGACGAAGGCCGCCCCTGGTCCCTCCGGCCTTCTTCTCGGGTTTTTTCTTGGGCGCCTTATAAGGCGCCGGGACCAACATCTTTGTTAAAAGTGGTCCGGCTTGCCCTTCTGGCAGTGGGGCCGGACAATGGATCTGCTCCGCCTTCTTCGTCCAGCCCTGGGGAAATTATTGAAGGATATGTTAAGCACTTTCTTTAAAATACGCGGCTAAAGCGTATGTTCGGTTGAATATGTGAAAACCTACCAAACTTGCGGGACGGGACAGTTTGTATCCACGGTCCTCGGCCGAGTCTGGCCATGATTTGCCGGACTTGAAGAGAACCTTCCAGATATCTTCGTGCGTTGAGCCGAAGAGCTCCGTCAGCGTCTGGTGCTCAGCCAAATTGGATTCCCATAATTTGCAAGCCCTGCGTTGGCACGGGAGAATTCGGCGAACCAACATCACTTGGACTACGTCGACGAGTTTGATGTTCTTTTCTTCCAGGATCTTGACACGCGCCTGGATCACTGCCAGTTCGTATGATGAAGACCAATCCAGGCCCTTCTTGGGCCCGGACGTAAGCCGCAACAGGGCGCCGGATCAAAATCCGGGAGCCGCAGCCCATTTGCCGCCGCGTGGCTCGGTGACGTAGAATCATTGTTGCTGCCACCCTTTGACGGAATCATTGCATGTACCTGATGGCCATGTAACGTTGGGCACCTTGCTCACCATGGCTCCTCCGCACTCAGCATGCTCGCTGCTCACCACCTTGGGCTTCACGTTGAAGATCTTCAGCCATAACCCAAAGTGCGGAGAGATGCAGAGGAAGGCCTCGCACATGATGATGAACATCGAGATATTGAGGAAAGAATTGGGGGATAGATCATGAAAATTGATCCCATAATAGTACATGATGCCGCGAACGAATGGGTGGAGGGGAAACCACAACCCACGGACAAAGTGAGGGAGGAAGACGACCCTCTCGTGGGGTTTCGGGGTAGGAATGATCTGTGGCCAGCTGTCGGGAGATGATGCGCGGTCTTCTTGGCCAGATACCCGGCCTCCCGAAGTTTCTCGATATTCTTCTCCTGGACAGTGGAGGCCATCCACTTGCCTCCATCTTGGATCCGGACATTTTCGGAGCACTTTAGTGGGCGGAGAAGGCGAATGCTTGGGCGTTGGAGCTCGAGAGGAAGGATAAGCAAAGGAAGCAGAAGGCGTGGGTGAAAGAGGAGACTCTTTATCCCTTTATAAAGGCAGAACGTGCGCCTCCCCACATTCCCTGAGACTCGCTTATTTCCTAAGCGTTGTGTTAATGGCGCGGTTGGGATGACCACACCCGTATTGATGAGAGTCCCATGATAAGGGGACACGATCTCTGCTTCGAAAAGACGTGCCAAGGAAATCGCCTTATTGTGGCAGGCCGATAAAACGGTTCGAATATGGACTGGGCCGTGTTATAATGTCACGCTGTGAATAAACTGTCAGCAGATTAGATCCGTGAAATATTACACTCTCTATGGTGGTATGTCGAAATTGTTTTTGCAGAGCAAGACACGATTCTTGTGTTCAAGATCTACTTTGGAGTATTCAGAGAAGGAACCCGCCTTGCAATGCCGAAGACTATCTGCGTGCCAGACTCAATCGTCATTGAAGCCTGGTTCAGGGGCTACTGAGGAAGTCCTGGATTAAGGGGTCCTCGGACAGTCAGACTATATACTTTGGTTGGACTATTGGACTATGAAGATACAAGATAGAAGACTTCGTCCCGTGTCCATATAGGACTCTCCTTTGCGTGGAAGGCAAGCTTGGCGATTCGGATATGTAGATTTCCTTCTCTGTAACCGACTCCGTGTAACCCTAGACCCCTCGGTGTCTATATAAACCAAAGGGTTTAGTCCGTAGGACCAAGAACAACAATCATAATCATAGGCTAGCTTCTAGGGTTAGCCTCATCGATCTCGTGGTAGATCAACTCTTGTAATAGTCATATCATCAAGATCAATATAGCAGGAAGTAGGGTATTACCTCCATAGAGAGGGCCCGAAGCTGGGTAAACATCGTGTCCCCCGCCTCCTGTTACCATTAGCCTTAGACGCACAGTTCGGGAACCCCTACCCGAGATCCGCCGGTTTTGACACCGACTGGCACCATGCTCTTTCAACTTTTAAGTATCGTTGATATTATATTGAATACAAAAATTTTATAAATATTTTTAGACCATTTTATATATAAATTGGCATCCCTGGAAACATTTACCACCTATATATATTTATCAGTAATACCCGATATTACCCGCTACTCTCTGAAACCCTTCCAGTGACCCTGAAACGCTTCTGAATCCTCTTGGAACTATTCCAAATGTTAATGATACAATTCGAAAAATATATTCTCATCACTGCCGTCCTACTAACACTCAGCAGATCATGATTGCCTTAAGCATGTGACCCTGTAGGTTCGGTAACTCATAGACATGAATAAAACCATTCGTCAATTAGCATCAACGAAACTGTGGACGTCCATATCAATCCCTATGAACACATGAATAATATTTGAGTGAATCTTTGGTTATCATGTGATGTTCCCTTTGCTTCACGATACTTCAAAAATTCCGGGATGGATTGGTATCCTCCTGAGTCATCACCATGCTCACTACATTGGAATCCTCATTACCGGTTTTGTTCTTCTTTCTTATTATTGTGTTCCGGCATCCCCGTGGCATAGTCACCTATGTATAGCTAGATGATGATGGATTCCATCACACCGAGTACATCCCACTCTCGAGTTATCTAGTCCCTTGTCAAACTTTTCGATGAACATGTAAGTTGTTGTTATGATCATCGTGTTGTAGGTGATGTTTGAGCAACCCCAAAGCCCATCGTACAGTAAGAAGTGACTATGATACTATCATGGTCTAAGGAGAAAAATCACACGCTAACATTCCATGTTATTAAAATTGATTATAGATGATATTAACTCAATTCATAACAAACAAGATTGGGTCAATTCAATATGATCGTTCTTCTAATGTCATAATCTCAATGTCATTTTAGAACTATCGTTACACTTAGCGATATCCTAAGATCGGAAAACATGATCACCACCAATACTTGACCTAGTCCCAGAGGCAAGACTGGGAACCTTTTATTTTACCGTTTATCATTCCACACGTGCATATGAGTTTTCCACTAAATCACATTCCAGGATGATAGCAGTTATAGCATAGAATATAAACTCTATAGTTATGAATATGGAAATATAACAATACAAATATTATTGCCTCTAGGGCATATTTCCAACACACGAGCCTCGTCTTCCATTGATCTTTGTGCCATAAATTCAGATATATTTAAGAAAAATCCACATAAATTTTTAGGTTATTCTGGTTCCGTGATTTTTTTACCTAGAAACCCCAAAAGAATACAAAATAGGAAATGACCTTTGGCACTGGGTCAATAGATTCTTCCATATAGAAATAATATAAATTGTTGCCAAGAAATATGTAAAAGTGGTATGATAATAGGATGAAACAATCAAAAAGTATAGATACGTCGAAGACGTGTCAACTATTGATGCTGATTCCCGCAGCTTGGATTTATAGCCTCCCAACTGCGAGAATTTCCCTCAAACAAAGATCAAAAGCACGATCTCTCCATCGGGTTGCACGCATATGAGATTAGGGATCTGACAGCGTATGAAATCGGTGATCCGACAGCACTCTGCTGTCCATAACTAGGCATCATCAGAGAACTAGAAGAGGGAAGAGCAGCCTTGCAGCGAGATGAACTTTTCATGGAGATGGAGAGAGACGGGGGAGCCCTTGCGCCTAAATTGTGTGCAAAAGAGGGGCTTGAGGGGGAAGCTCCCAATGGGTATGTGCCATCTAGGGCCACCTTCCTCCCCAAAGGGGTGCACCCCTTCCAATGCCCGCCCCAAAGGGGGCATTTCGACCCCAAGCAAAGGGGGACGCCCCGCTATTGGGCCTAAATCCCACATGTGATTACCCCACTTGGGCCAAGACAAGTGGCGCCACCTATTTGCACCAAATACATATAGGGGGCTCCAAGAAAATTCCCAGAGCCCTCCTACATAAATAATTATACTCTAGAACTTTTATGCTTATTCAGTTTTATCCAAAACACTTCCGGTTACTCTGAAACACTTCTGGTTCTCTCTAGAAACTATTTTCATTATCTCCGAAACCTTTTCAGCGACTTTCTCTCAAGCTCCTAACCATCTAGTTCTCAATAGATCGATGACCCTTAAGCGTGTGACCCTGCTTGGTAGAATATAGACACAACCGGGACTCCTTACGTTCAATGATCAATAGAGGAACCATCGACATCCATATTTACCTCTATACCTACACGAATGATTATAGAGTGAACCTTTAGTTACCGTGTGATATTCCTTTTTCTTCGTGATACTTTATAAAAACCTGAGGTGGGAGTATCGGCATACCCGTACGTGAATCAACAACTTGATCACTATGCCAACTTCCTCGTTATCTGTTTTATTCTAATTTCTCGATTAGGTGTTCCAGCATCGCCATGAGCAGGTCACATTGTGTATGGTCAGATGATGATAGATACCGGCATCATACCAAGAGGCCCCTAAGAATATATCTCCATTGTCAGATGAGCAAATCCCAGTCTCGAGATATCCAATGCCTTGTCATATGTTTTGATGAACTTGTAAGTTGCCATTATGATCACCCTGTTATGGATGACATTTGATGAACCCCAAAGTGCATCATCCAGTATGAAGTGACTCAATACTCTAATGGTTTAAGAAACTGTGCATCCATTAACTTTCTCTGTGTTATATACTATAAACTTGTGATGAAAGGATCTCTTAGTATAACATTTAACTTGGGTCTACTCAAGAAAAGTGTTCTTCTAAATTTGTGCCCTCGATGTTGTTGGCATCCTAGTTACACTTAACTTATGCCCAGTATCAAGAAACCGAAACCATCATGCAACACTTGAGCTCGTCATAGAGGCAATACTAGGAATTTATTTACTGTTTATTATTCTACATGTGGATATGAGTTTTCCTCTTAGCCTCATGGTTATTGCAGACTCGAAAACCATAGTAGTTATAGCATAGAACATAAAAATTAATTAAGAACATGGAAATAAATAATAATTTTTATTACTGCCTCTAGGGCATATTTCCTCCAGTCTCTACTTGCTCCCGCGGGAATTTCTAGGATTCCCCCAAGTGTAAGGGTGAGGCAGAACATTAACAAGCATTTCCATCAACTAGAGACCCAATGTTATCAATCCAGTAGGAGCCTCCCAAGCTAACAAAGTGAGTAGCTGCTGCACACACTGTTGGGGAATGTAGCAATAATTCAAAATTTTCTACACATCACCGAGATCAATCTAGGAGATTCTGGCAACAAGAGAGAGAGAGGATGAGCATCTTCATACCTTTGAAGATCACTAAGCGGAAGCGTTACTAGAACGCGGATGAGGGAGTCGTACTCGCGGTGATTCAAATTGCAGAAGATCCGATCTAACACCGAACGGACGACGCCTCCGCGTTCAACACATGTACAGCCCGGGGACGTCTCCGCCTTCTTGATCCAGCAAGGGGAGAGGAGAAGTTGATGAGGGAGAGCTCCAGCAGCACGACGGCGTGGTGGTGGAGCTTGAAGTTCTCCAGCAGGGCTTCGCCAAGCACTACTATGGAGGAGGAGGTGTTGGGGTGGGAGAGGGCTGCGCCAGGGGAGGGGTATGGTAGCCCTCTCAAATCCCCACTATATATAGGGGAAGGGGAGAGGGGCCGGCCCCTTAGATCTCATCTAGGAGGGGGCAAGGGGGGAGCTTTCCCCCCAAGTTGGTGGGAGGCGCCCCCACCCCCTAGGGTTTTCAACCCTAGGCGCCTTGGGCCCATGGGAGGCGCACCAGCCCACTAGGAGCTGGTTCCCACCCTTTGTTCAGCCCACTAAGTCCCCCGGTGTGGGTGGCCCACCCAGTGGACCCGCGGACACCTCTCCATGGTCCCGGTACAATACCGATAACCTCAAAATTATTCCGGTGACTGAAACTGGACTTCCCATATATAAATCTTTACCTCCGGACCGTTCCGGAACTCCTCGTGACGTACGGAAACTCATCTGGGACTCCGAACAACATCGGTAATTGCATACTAATTCCCATAACAACTCTAGCATCACCGAACCTTAAGTGTGTAGACCCTACGGGTCCGGGAATCATGCAGACATGACCGTGACAGCTCTGCGGCCAATAACCAACAGTGGGATCTGGAAACCCATGTTGGCTCCCACATGTTCCACGATGATCTCATCAGATGAACCACGATGTCGGGGATTCAATCAATCCCGTATACAATTCCCTTTGTCAATCGGTATGTTACTTGCCCGAGATTCTATCGTCGCTATCCCAATACCTTGTTCAATCTCGTTACCGGCAATTCACTTTACTCATTCTGTAATGCATGATCCCGTGACTAACTACTTAGTCACATTGAGCTCATTGTGATGATGCATTACCGAGTGGGCCTAGAGATACCTCTCCGTCATACAGAGTGACAAATCCCAGTCTCGATTCGTGCCAACCCAACAGACACTTTCGAAGATACATGTAGTGTACCTTTATAGCCACCCAGTTACATTGTGACGTTTGGTACACCCAAAGCATTCCTACAGCATCCGGGAGTTGCACAATCTCATGGTCTAAGGAAATGATACTTAACATTAGAAAAGCTTTTAGCAAACGAACTACATGATCTTGTGCTATGCTTAGGATTGGGTCTTGTCCATCACATCATTGTCCTAATGATGTGATCCCGTTATCAATGACATCCAATGTCCATAGTCAGGAAACCATGACCATCTATTGATCAATGAGCTAGTCAACTAGAGGCTCACTAGGGACATGTTGTGGTCTATGTATTCACACATGTATTATGGTTTCCGTCAATACAATCATGACATGAACAATAGACAATTATCATGAACAAGGAAATATAATAATAACCATTTTATTATTGCCTCTAGGGCATATTTCCAACAGTCTCCCACTTGCACTAGAGTCAATAATCTAGTTGCATTGTGATGAATCGAACACCCATAGAGTCCTAGTGTTGATCATGTCTTGCTCATGGAAGAGGTTTAGTCAACGGATCTGCGACATTCAGATCCGTATGCACTTTACAAATATCTATGTCTCCATCTTGAACATTTTCACGAATGGAGTTGAAGCGACGCTTGATATGCCTGGTCTTCTTGTCAAACCTGGGCTCCTTGGCAAGGGCAATAGCACCAGTGTTGTCACAGAAGAGTAATCGGACCCGACGCATTGGGAATAACTCCTAGGTCAGTAATGAACTCCTTCATCCATATTGCATCATGTGCTGCCTCTGAGGCTGCCATGTACTCCGCTTCACACGTAGATCCCGCCACGGTGCTTTGCTTGCAACTACACCAGCTTACTGCCCCACCATTCTAAATATAAACGTATCCGGTTTGTGAGTTGGAGCCATCCAGATCTGTGTAAAAGCTAGCGTTGACGTAACCCTTTACGACGAGCTCTTCGTCACCTCCATAAACGAGAAACATATCCTTAGTCCTTTTCAGGTACTTCAGGATATTCTTGACCATTGTCCAGTGTTCAATGCCGGGATTACTTTGGTACCTCCCTACCAAACTTACGGCAAGGTTTACATCAGGTCTGGTACACAGCATGGCATACATAATAGACCCTATGGCTGAGGCATAGGGGATGACACTCATCTTTTCTCTATCTTCTGCCGAGGTCGGGCATTGAGCCGTGCTCAATTTCACACCTTGCAAAACAGGCAAGAACCCCTTCTTGGATTGATCCATATTGAACTTCTTCAATATCTTATCAAGGTATGTGCTTTGTGAAAGACCAATGAGGCGTCTCGATCTATCTCTATATCTCTTGATACCTAATATGTAAGCAGCTTCTCCATGGTCCTTCATTGAAAAACACTTATTCAAGTAGGCCTTTATGCTATCCAAAAGTTCTATATCATTTCCCATCAATAGTATTTCATCCACATATAATATGAGAAATGCTACAGAGCTCCCACTCACTTTCTTGTAAACGCAGGCTTCTCCATAAGTCTGCGTAAACCTAAACGCTTTGATCATTTCATCAAAACGAATGTTCGAACTCCGAGATTCTTGCACCAGCCCATAGATGGAGCGCTGGAGCTTGCACACCTTGTTAGCATTCTTAGGATCGACAAAACCTTCCGGATGCATCATATACAATTCTTCCTTGAGGAAACCGTTAAGGAATGCCGTTTTGACGTCCAGTTGCCATATCTCATAATCATAGAATGTGGCAATTGCTAACAAGATTCGGACGGACTTCAGCTTCACTACGGGTGAGAAGGTCTCATCGTAGTAAACCCCTTGAACTTGCCGATAACGCTTAGCGACAAGCCGAGCTTTATAGATGGTCACATTACATCCGTGTCAGTCTTCTTCTTAAAGATCCATTTATTTTCTATGGCTCGCCGATCATCGGGCAAGTCTGTCAAAGTCCATACTTTGTTTTCATATGTGGATCCTATCTCGGATTTCATAGCTTCAAGCCATTTGTTGGAATTTGGGCCCGCCATCGCTTCTTCATAGTTCGAAGGTTCACCGTTGTCTAACAACATGATTTCCAGGACATGGTTGCCATACCATTCTGGTGTGGAACGTGTCCTTGTTGACCTACGAAGTTCAGTAGCAACTTGATCCGAAGTTCCTTGATCATCATCATTAACCTCCTCTCTAGTCGGTGCAGGCACCATAGAAACATCTTCCTGAGCTGCGCTACTTTCCGGTTCAAGAGGCAGTACTTCATCAAGTTCTAATTTCCTCCTACTTACTCCTTTCGAGAGAAACTCTTTCTCCCGAAAGGATCCGTTCTTGGCAACAAAGATCTTGCCTTCGGATCTGAGGTAGAAGGTATACCCTATGGTTTCCTTAGGGTATCCTATGAAGAAGCATTTTTCCGACTTGGGTTCGAGCTTTTTAGGTTGTAGTTTCTTGACGTAAGCATCACATCCACAAACTTTTAGAAACGACAACTTAGGTTTCTTCCCAAACCATAATTCACACGGTGTCGTCTCAATGGATTTAGACGGTGCCCTATTTAAAGTGAATGTGGATGTCTCAAAAGCATAACCCCAAAATGATAGCGGTAAATCGGTAAGAGACATCATAGATCGCACCATATCCAATAGAGTGCGATTACGACATTCGGACACACCATTACGCTGAGGTGTTCCAGGTGGCGTGAGTTGTGAAACAATTCCACATTTCCTTAAGTGCGTACCAAACTCGTGACTCAAATATTGTCCTCCACAATCTGATCGTAGGAACTTTATTTTCTTGTCACGTTTATTCTCCACCTCACTCTGAAATTCCTTGAACTTTTCAAAGGTCTCAGACTTGTGTTTCATCAAGTAGACATACCCATATCTACTTAAGTCATCAGTGAGGGTGAGAACATAACGATAGCCACCGTGAGCTTCAACGTTCATTGGACCGCACACATAAGTATGTATTATTTCCAACAAGTTGGTTGGTCGCTCCATTGTTCCGGAGAACGGAGTTTTGGTCATCTTGCCCAAAAGGCATGGTTCGCACGTGTCAAATGATTCATAATCAAGAGACTCTAGAAGTCCATCTGCATGGAGTTTCTTCATGCGTTTGACACCAATGTGACCAAGGCGGCAGTGCCACAAGTATGTGGGACTATCATTATTAATCTTACATCTTTTGGTATTCACACTATGAATATGTGTAACATCACGTTCGAGATTTAATAAGAATAAACCATTGACCAGCGGGGCATGACCATAAAACATATCTGTCATATAAATAGAACAACCATTATTCTCGGATTTAAATGAGTACCATCTCGCATTAAACGAGATCCAGATACAATGTTCATGCTCAAAGCTGGCACTAAATAACAGTTACTAAGGTTTAAAACTAATCCTGTAGGTAAATGTAGAGGTAGCGTGCCGACGGCGAGCACATCGACCTTGGAACCATTCCCGACGCGCATCATCACCTCGTCCTTCGCCAGTCTTTGCTTATTCCGCAGCTCCTGTTTTGAGTTACAAATATGAGTAACCGCACCGATATCAAATACCCAGGAGCTACTACGAGTACTGGTAAGGTACACATCAATAACATGTATATCACATATACCTTTGGTGTTGTCGGCCTTCTTACTGCTATGTACTTGGGGCAGTTCCGCTTCCAGTGACTATTTCCCTTGCAATAAAAGCACTGAGCCTCAGGCTTGGGTCCATTATTTGGCTTCTTCCCGGCAACTGATTTACCGGGCGCGGCAACTCCCTTGTTGTCCTTCTTGAAGTTCTTTTTACCCTTGCCTTTCTTGAAACTAGTGGTCTTATTCACCATCAACACTTGATGTTCCTTTTTGATTTCCACCTCCGCTGATTTCAGCATTGAATATAACTCAAGAATGGACTTCTCCCTCCCCTACATATTGTAGTTCATCACAAAGCTCTTGTAGCTAGGTGGGAGCGACTAGATGATTCTGTCAATGACCGAGTCATCTGGGAGATTAACTTCCAACTAAGACAAATGGTTGTGTAACCCAGACATAGTGAGTATGTGCTCACTGACAAAACTATTTTCCTCCATCTTACAACTGTAGAACTTGTCGGAGACTTCATATCTCTCAACCCGGGCTTGAGCATGGAAAACCATTTTCAGCTCATGGAACATCTCATATGCTCTGTGCTGCTCAGAACGCTTTTGGAGCCCCGGTTCTAAGCTGTAAAGCATGTCGCACTGAACCAGGGAGTAATCATCACTATGCGACTGCCAGGCGTTCATAACATGTTGAGTTGCTCGGAAAATGGGTGCTTCACCTAGCGGTGCTTCTAGGACATATGCTTTCTTGGCAGCTATGAGGATGATCCTCAAGTTCCAGAACCAGTCCGTATAGTTGCTACCATCGTCTTTCAGATTGGTTTTCTCTAGGAACGCGTTGAAGTTGAGGGCAACATTAGCATGGGCCATTTGATCTACAAGACATATTGCAAAGATTTTAGACTATGTTCATGATAATTAAGTTCATCTAATCAAATTATTTAACGAACTCCCACCTAGATAGACATCCCTCTAGTCATCTAAGTGATACATGATCCGATTCAACTAGGTTGTGTTCGATCATCACGTGAGACGGACTAGTCATCATCGGTGAACATCTTCATGTTGATCGTATCTACTATACGGCTGATGTTAGACCTTTCGGTCACTTGTGTTCCGAGGCCATGTATGTACATGCTAGGATCATCAAGTCAACCTATGTGTTTTGCATGTGTAAATCTGGCTTACATCCGTTGTATGCGAATGTTAGAATCTATCACACCCGATCATCACGTGGTGCTTTGAAACAACAAACTTTCGCAATGGTGCACAGTTAGGGGGAACACTTTCTTGAAATTTTAGCAAGGGATCATCTTATTTATGCTACCGTCGTTCTAAGCAAATAAGATGTAAACATGACAAACATCACATGCAAATCATAAAGTGACATGATATGGCCATTATCATCTTGCGCCTCTGATCTCCATCTTTGAAGCGCCGCATGATCACCTTCGTCACCGGCATGACACCATGATCTCCATCATCGTGTCTTCATGAAGTTGTCTCGCCAACTATTACTTCTACTACTATGGCTAACGGTTAGCAATAAAGTAAAGTAATTACATGGCGTTTTCAATGACACATAGGTCATACAATAAATTAAGACAACTCCTATGGCTCCTGCTGGTTGTCATACTCATCGACATGCAAGTCGTGATTATTATTACAAGAACATGATCAATCTCATACATCACATATCATTCATCACATTCTTTTAGCTATATCACATCACATAGCATACCCTGCAAAAACAAGTTAGACGTCCTCTAATTGTTGTTGCATGTTTTACGTGGCTACTATGGGTTTCTAGCAAGATCGTTTCTTACCTACGCAAAAGCCACAACGGTGATATGCCAATTGCTATTTACCCTTCATAAGGACCCTTTTCATCGACTCTGATCCGACTAAAGTGGGAGAGACTAGCACCCGCTAGCCACCTTTATGCAACAAGTGCATGTAAGTCGGTGGAACCTGTCTCACGTAAGTGTACGTGTAAGGTTGGTCTGGGCCGCTTCATCCCACAATACCGTCGAAACAAGATAGGACTGGTAATGGTAAGCAAGTTGAACAAACCAACGCCCACAACTACTTGTGTTCTACTCGTGCATAGAATCTACGCATAGACCTAGCTCATGATGCCACTGTTGGGGAACGTAGCAATAATTCAAAATTTTCTACGCATCACCAAGATCAATCTAGGAGACTCTAGGAACAAGAGAGAGAGAGAGGATCAGCATCTTCATACCTTTGAAGATTGCTAAGCGAAAGTGTTACTAGAACGCGGATGAGGGAGTCATACTCGCGGCGATTCAAATCGCGGAAGATCCGATCTAACACCGAACATACGGCGCCTCCGCATTCAACACACGTATAGCCCGGGGAAGTCTCCTTCTTCTTAATCCAGCAAGGGGAGAGGAGAAGATGAGGGAGAGCTCCGGCAGCACGACGGTGTGGTGGTGGAGCTTGCAGTTCTCCAGCAGGGCTTCGCCAAGCACTACTATGGAGGAGGAGGTATTGGGGTGGGAGAGGGCTGCGCCAGGGAAGGGTTATGGCTGCTCTCCCAAACCCCCACTATATATAGGGGAAGGGGAGAGGGGGCTGGCTGAGGGAGTCCTGGATTAGGGGGTATCCGGGCAGCCAAACTATATACCTCGTCCGGACTATTTAAGCTTGAAGATACAAGACTCAAGACTTCGTCCCGTGTCCGGATGGGACTCTCCTTTGCGTGGAAGACAAGCTTGGCGATCTGGATATTATATTTCCTTCCTTGTAACCGACTCCATGTAAACCCTAGCCCTCTCCGATGTCTATATAAACCGGAGAGGATGGTCCTTAGAAGGCCGGTCACAATTACGATCATACCATCATAGGCTAGCTCTTAGGGTTTAGCCTCTACGATCTCGTGGTAGATCTACTCTTGTACTACTCATATCTTCAATATTAATCAAGCAGGAAGTAGGGTTTTACCTCCATCGAGAGGGTCGAACCTGGGTAAAGATTGTGTCCCTTGCTTCCTGTTACCATCACCCTAAGACGCACAGATCGGGACCCACTACCCGAGATCTGCCGGTTTTGACACCAACATTGGTGCTTTCATTAAGAGTTCCTCTGTGTCGTTGCTTTGAGGCTTGATGGCGTCTTCAATTGCCAACAACACCGTCCAGGGCGAGACTTTCCTCCCTGGACAGATCTTTGTGTTCGGCGGCTTCGCATTGCGGGCCAATTCTCTTGGCCATCTGGAGCAGATCGATAGCTACGCCCCTGGCAACCAGGTCAGGTTCGGAAACTTGAACTACACGGCGGATATTCGCGGAGACTTGATCTTTGACGGATTCGGGCATGTTCCTGGAGCGCCGGCCAGTCACGACGAGCACGGCCTAGACTTGCTGTCGGACAATGCTCGGCACATCGTCCCTGCAATTGCCCCGGATCTAAATCCGAAACAGGTTGCATTGCCCAAGGACGGAGGGGTGGACCCCGCCCCGCAGGCCACAAACTCATCGGTGGTGGAGCCGAACACAGGTCTCACCTTTGTGGAGGCCTGTAACCCCGGGCCCCCGGACTCGTATCCGGTTGTTGGTTCCGGTCCGCATACCCCCGAGCCAGCCAACCCAGGTTGGGCTCCGGTAATGGAGTTTACCGCTGCGGACATCTTTCAGCACTCGCCCTTTGGCGACATGCTGAACTCATTAAAGTCTCTCTCTTTGTCAGGAGGCTCTGGGCCAAACTATGTCCGGCTTGAGTGGGAAGCAGGCGACGAAGGAATTCACTGCCCACCCACCACCCACTTCATTGTCATGGTCGATGATTTAACCGACGTGCTTGACTTCGACTTCGAAGACATCGACGGTATGGACGACAATGCCGGAGACGTACAGGAGCCACCGCTCACAGGGCGGTGGACATCCACCTCTTCATATGATATATATATATATATGGTGGACACTCCAAAAGAAACCAACGGCGATGAGGCAACGGAGGATAACCCCTCCAAGAAAAAAGCAAAGCATGGGCATCGCCAGCGCCGCTCCAAGCCCCGCCAAGGCAATACCGGCACCGGAGACGAAAACAATCCGGATAGTACCGACGATGAATACAACCCCGAACAGCCCGCCTTCGAGCAGGCCGAGCAGGAAGATGGGCAGGACAGCCCAGGCGAACAGGTGACGGACGGGTATCCGGAGGAGGACAACTACATGCCTCGAGACGACGAGTTCGGCATGCCCGAGGACCCCGCGGAGCAGGAGAGCTTCAAGCATCGGCTTATTGCCACTACAAGAAGCCTGAAGAAGAAGCAGCAGTAACTTCAAGCTGATCAAGACCTGCTCAGAGATAGATGGACAGAAGTCCTGGTAGCCGAGGAATATGGACTCGAGCGCCACACGACTGACCGGCCGCCTCGAGGTCGGGATAAAATGGCATATCAGCCCGAATACCAGCCCGCACCCCTGCGCCAGTTTACTACGGCCCGGGGCAATACTCTAGACCTGCGCGATAGACTGGATAACGCCGCAGGACAAACAAGATAGATCTACGGATCACGGGGGCGCGCCGCAGCACATGACGATGACCGTCATACCGGATACACTAACAGCAAATCCGGCCGGGCCGAACATAACCAGTCAGACGCAGCCGGACTACGCCGCGACATAGCCTGGCACAGAGGTGCCGCACACCCCCTCTGCTTCACCGATGAAGTGATGGATCATGAATTCCCAGAAGGGTTCAAACCCGTAAACATCAAATCATACGATGGCACAACAGACCCTGCGGTACGGATTGAAGATTTCCTTCTCCACATCCACATGGCCCGCGGAGATGATCTGCATGCCATCAAGTATCTTCCCCTTAAGCTCAAAGGACCCTCCCGGCACTGGCTAAACAGCCTGCCCGCAAATTCCATTGGCAGTTGGGAAAACCTGAAAGACGCATTTCTCGACAACTTCCAAGGCACATATGTGCGACCTCCGGATGCTGATGACTTGAGCCACATTACTCAACAGCCCGGAGAATCTGCTAGGAAATTCTGGACTCGGTTCCTAACTAAAAAGAACCAAATAGTCGACTGTCCGAACGCCGAAGCCCTGGTGGCCTTCAAGCATAATATCCGTGATGAGTGGCTCGCCCGACACCTCGGCCAGGAGAAACCCAAGTCCATTGCAGCTCTCACAACACTAATGACCCGCTTTTGCGCGGGCAAGGACAGCTGGTTGGCTCGTAGCAGCACTACGCCACATTCTGGCACTTCAGATGTCTGTAACAATAATGGCAAGCTACGGCGCAACAGACACAAGCGACGGAACAATGGCGACAACACCGAAGACACGGCGGTCAATGCCGGATTCAGCAGATCCAAATCCGGTCAGCGGAAGAAGCCATTCAAAAGAAATAATCAGGGACCGTCCAGTCTAGACCGTATACTGGAGCGCTCGTGCCAAATTCATGGCACCCCGGACAAGCCAGCCAACCACACCAATAGAGACTGCTGGGTATTTAAACAGGCGGCAAAATAAACGCCGAAAACAAGGACAAGGGGCTGCACAGCGACGATGACGAGGAGCCCCGGCGTCCGAACATGGGGGGACAGAAGAAATCCCCCCACCCCAGGTGAAAACGGTCAACATGATCTACGCCACCCACATCCCCAAGCGGGAACGGAAGCGAGCACTACAGGACGTCTATGCGATGGAGCAAGTCGTCCCCAAATTCAACCCATGGCCAGCTTGTCCGATCACCTTTGATCGTAGGGATCATCCTACTAGCATCCCTCATGGCGGCTCGGCCGCATTGGTTCTAGATCCAATCATAGACGGAATTCACCTCATGCGAGTCCTTATGGACGGCGGCAGCAGCCTGAACCTGCTTTACCAGGACACAGTGCGCAAAATGGGCATCGATCCTTCAAGGATTAAGCCCAGCAAAACCACCTTTAAAGGTGTAATTCCTGGAGTAGAGGCCCGTTGTACGGGCTCTATAACATTGGAAGTGGTCTTTGGATCTGTAGATAACTTCTGAAGCGAAGAGTTAATCTTCGATGTCGTCCCTTTCCGTAGTGGTTACCACGCACTGCTCGGACGAACCACATTCGCTAGATTCAATGCGGTACCACACTATGCATACCTCAAGCTCAAGATGCTAGCCCCGCGCGGGGTCATAATAGTCAACGGAAATATGGACCGCTCTCTCCGTACAGAAGAGCATACTGCAGGCCTTGCGGCAGAAGTACAATGCGGCCTCCTCCAGCAAACCACCAATCCGGCGACGACAACCTCAAGCACCATCAAGCGGTGTCGGAGTACCCCGCAACAGGATCATCAGGGACGCCAAGAGCTTGACTAGCAGTCCAGCCTCCGCTCAAAGCCCATCAAAGCAGCATTCGTGCCACGCGTACACAATTACGCACTCAAAATACCATGGGCACAGGTGGAGGCATAGCAGTGGCTCAATCAACATTGTGGTATTGCTTTGTAACCTTTCCTTTTACCTTTCAGGACATTGCTTTAGTGCAGCTTCTCCAGAAGAGCCGGATTGTCGGACTTACATAGGAGAGAAAACCAAGGAGGCAATAGGCTTTGTACACAAAAGGAAATACCCAGGTGGAATCTATTTATGATTGTTATACCTGCTTTATCTGTTTGTACGTAGCCTGCCCCTGGATAGGATATGTCAGATAATCCTATTTATCTCCGCTTAATGCATTCATTGTAAACATACGCTAAACGTATTACTCATCAACGGGAGATCATATATAGCATCAGCTTATTATTATTATTTGAGCATTTTTTCTTACAAATGTTTATCTGATATTGCATCCGTACACTTTGGTACGTTCAGCTTGCCAGGGGCTTCTGATGGCGCCCCATAATACGGCAAGACAAATCCGAACTCTTTCAACAGTGCGGCACCCCGAACTTATAGCATTATATGCATCAGCTCCGAATCATGTCTTGGGTCTACAGTTGGGATAGCCCAGCTCCCTTGTTTTGGTGCATATGTTCCATTATATCGGCTAAGGTAGCGCAGGGAGAACTACTGTGATTGTGTCCCGGTTCTTCCGGATGAGCACCTCAGTAGAGAAAGCCGAAAACTGACCGGCATGATGTGGCAAGAGCTGGTTGCTGTTCGAGAGGTCCTAAAATCCTTAAAGATTTTTCCGCTTTAGGCGATAATTCGGCTTCGTCCGATCCAGGCGTGTATAGCGCCCCAATTCGGTCTTCCGGATTCTAGGGGCTTCGCCGAAATTTAAAATTGTAGACTTCTATGGCTAAGTGAAGGTTATAAAGCCGCATAGTCCGATTGCCTTGTTCACTGCACTGGACATCTCCTTAAGGGACCAAACATTTGGATAAAGAGTGTATGGGTTTTCCACGAACACCCGAGTACTAGTTGCATGGGGGCGGAAGCCGACGACTGGCCTACTTTCGGAATTTTATAAACAGCCGCACAAAAGGTAATATTTAAATAACAAAAGAGCTACATAGCGCAAGTAACTTCGTCCTTAAATTACAAACTATCAAATAATTCTAAGTGAGGCGTGAGAGCATTTCTTCAAAAATATTAAAGCACACCGTGCTCAAAAAGATATAAGTGAAGCACTAGATCAATTCCATAGCTCAAAAAATTTAAGTAAAGCATAGAGAGCGATTCTAATAAATCATAGCATAATTTTGGCTCTCTCAAATAGGTGTGTTAAGCAAGGATAGATGACTCAAACTAAAAAGCAAAACAATCAAAGACTCATACCATATGAGATGCTCCAAGCAAAACTCATGATATGTGACGAATAAAAATGTAGCTCCTAGTAAAATACCGATGGTCGTTAGAAAAAAGAGAGGATGCCACAGTCGTTAGAAAAAAGAGGGGATGCCCCGAGTGGCATCCCCAAGCTTAGTTGCTTGTTTCTCCTTGAATATTATCTTGGGTTGTGATGGGGCATCCCCAAGCTTAGGTTTTCGTTACTCCTTATTCCTTCATCCATCGTGATATCACCCAAAACTTGAAAACTTCAATCACACAAAACTTAACAAAACCTTTGTGAGATCCGTTAGTATAGGAAAGCAAATCACTACTCTAAGTATTGTTGCAAACCCATTCTAATTTTTTTATTGTATTATATATACTGTTCTCTAACTTTTCCATGGCTTAACCCCTTCAATAAAAATCATAGATTCATCAAAACAAGCACATAACACAACGAAAGCAGAATCTGTCAAAAACATAACAGTCTGTAGCAATCTGAAAACTTCGCATACTTAAGTAACTCCAAAAATTCTGATAAATTAGAAAAACTTAGGCAATTTTTATATCAATCTTGTGTAAAAAATCAGAAATTTATCATGCTCTGGTGATTTTTAGGATTTTCTGTACTAGGCACAAATGTTTCTGTTTTCCAACAAGATCAAATCAACTATCACCCAAATCATCCCAAAGGATTTGCTTGGCACAAACACTATATTAAATCACAAAAACACATCTAATCATAGGCATAATTGTGCAAACACACAAAATAGAAAGAAAAAGGTAAAAATAAATTTTATTCATTGGGTTGCCTTCCAACAAGCGCTATCATTTCACGCGCCTAGCTAGGCATAATGCATAGATCTCAAGTATTGCCATCTTTAGTTTTCAACTCCTCAATCAAACGATCCTAAAAAGACTCCTCAATCAAACACCTAGGATTCTTCAAGAATTTAGCATACATATTTTCAACAATAATACTCCTAGGAACGAGATTAAAGAATTCACTCTTGTAGGTAGGGTCTTTTATCACTTCAATAAAATTGAGATAAATACTAATCATTTTAAGATCCCCCTTGTTTCTATTAGAAGTGACACCCTTGTTTTTAGTAACTTGTGTAGACTAGCAAATTTTCACGGCAGTCTTTTCAATAGTTTTAACGGAAGAGAAGGTCGTGCTTAAGTTACTAAAAATTTCTTCCAACTTGTCAATCCGAGAAGGACTTCCTTCAATTCTTTCGTTAATTACGATTCCTTTTCCTTTAGTATCTTAAAAACCTCTCCCACTTTTGACCTAAATTTATTAGCAAGATTATGCATCTTTTTATCCAAATTTTCAATTTTTCCTTGGTAATCATCTTCTTTTCAATACCATCTAATCTTTGCATAACATGTTCAAGAGTTAAAACAGTTTCATTGATAATAATAGGTGGTGCACCCACTAAATTTCCCATAGCATTAAAAGCATCCAAAGATGGACACATCAAGAAATTCCCACCGGTAATCGTATCAAGGGCGAAGAAGAACAACGATAGATTGCTTATGAATAGATCTATTATGAGCATTGCAAATTCTATACCAAGTAGCTTTTAGATTCTACCCTCCCCGTTGATTTATATTAAGAACCTCATTCTCGGGGGTACAAACAATAGAGGAGGAACTAGCCATAATGACAAACCAAGCAAGATTGCAAACAAAAATAGATTTGACGAGAAAACGGCAAATGAAAAAGAGGACGAATAGAATGAGAAATTTTTGTGTAGTGGGGGAGATGAAAACGAGAGGCAAATGACAAATAATGTAAAATGCAAGGAGATGAGATTTTTATTAGGAACCTGATAGATGTTGATGATGTCTCCCTCGCAACAGCGCCAGAAATTCCTTTGACGTGGCTTGAGACTGCGTCGGTATTTCCCCAAAGAGGAAGGGATGATGCAGCACAGGACGGTAAGTATTTCCCTCAGTGACAAGACAAAGGTTATCAAACCAGTAGGAGAACCACACAACACTATGTGAACGGTACCTGCACACAAAGAACAAATACTAGCAACCCGGCGCGTAAAAGGGGCAATCAATCCCTATCGGATAACAGTGCCAAAAATTGTTAAGTTGGCGGGATAAATTTGTGATAGATTGATAGATGCAAATAATAGCAAATAAAACTCAGCAAGGTATTTTTGGGTTTTTGATAATATAGATCTGAAAATAAAAGAAAATAAAATTAGATCATGAAGGCAAATAATAGATCGGAAAGCAAATATGATGAAGAATAGACCCGAGGGTCGTAGATTTCACTAGTGGCTTCTCTCCAGAAATAGCACACGGTGGGTAAACGAATTACTGTTTGGCAATTGATAGAAAACCAAATAGTTATGACGATATCCAGGAAATGTTCAATATATAGGCATCACGTCCAAGATTAGTAGACCGACTCCTGCCTACATCTACTACTATTACTCCACACATCGATCGCTATCCAAGATGCATCTAGTGTATTAAGTTCATGGAGAAAGGAGTAATGCAATTAGAACGATGACATAATGTAGACGAGATCTATTCATGTAGGAACAGCCTCCATCTTGTTATCCTTAATAGCAACCATACATGTGTGTCTTGCTGCCCCTTCTGTCACTGGGAAAGAACACCTCACAATCGAACCCATCACAAAGCACCTCTTCCCATGGCAAGAAAAATTGATCTAGTTGGCCTAACTAAACCAAAGATTAAGAATAAATATGAGGCTATAAATAATCATGCATATAAGAGATCAAAACTCAAATAACTTTCATGGATATAAATCTGATCATAAACTCAAAGTTCATCGGATCCCAACAAACACACCGCAAAAAGAGTTACATCAAATAGATCTCCAAGATACCATTGTATTGAGAATCAAGAGAGAGAGAGAGAGAGGAAGCCATCTAGCTATTGACTACGGACTGGTAGGTCTATGATGAACTACTCACACATCATCGGAGGGGCGGCAATGAGGATGATGAACCCCTTCGTGATGGTGTCTAGATTGGATCTCGTGGTTTTGGAACTTGTGGCGGCTGGAACTATGTTTCGTCGACTCCCATAGGATTTCTAGAATATTTGGGGATTTATAGGGCGAAGAGGTGGTGCGGGACGCCACTAGGGTGGGCACAACCCACCTAGGCGTGCATGGGCTCCTAGGCACGCCCTGGTGGGTTGTGCTCCCCTTGGAGCCCCCTCTGGTTCTTTGGCCCATGTTGTGTCTTCTGGCCCAGAAATTTTTTCCAAAAAGGTTTGCTGCATTTGGACTCCATTTGGTATTGATTTTCCGTGAAGTAAAAAACAAGCAAAAACAGCAAGTCGCACTGGGCAGTATGTCAATAGGTTGTTGGGGATCATTGCAGAAATTAAAAAATTTCTACGCATCACCAAGATCAATCTATGGAGAGACTAGAAACAATAGAGAGAGGGTAGTGCATCTCCATACCCTTGAAGATCGTGAAATGGAAGCATTGCAAGAACGCGGTTGGAGGAGTCATACACGTAGCGATTCAGATCGCGGTCGATTCCGATCTTAGCGCCGAACAACGGCACCTCCACGTTCAACACACGTGCAGCCCGGTGACGTATCCTGTGCCTTGATCCAGCAAGGAGGAGGGAGAGGTTGGGGAAGACAACAACAGCAGCAGCACGACGGCGTGGTGGTGGTGGAGTAGCGGTTCTCCGGCAGGGCTTCGCCAAGCTCAAACAAAGGAGGAGAGGTGTTGGAGAGGGCGAGGGCTGCGCCTTGGATGTGGTGTTGCTTCCCTCCCTCCTCCCCTCTATTTATAGGGGGGAAGGGGGCCGGCCCCTCTAGATGAGATCTAGAGGGGGGCAGCGGCCAAGGGGAGGGGGCTTGCCCCCCAAGCCAAGGGGGGCGCCCCCCTTAGGGCCCCCCCAACCCTAGGCGCATGGGCCCTAGGGGATGGCGCCTAGACCACTTAGGGGTCGGTTCCCTTCCACATACAGCCCATAGGGCCCTCGGGGGCAGGTGGACCCTCTCGATGGACCCTCAGAACCCCTTCGGTGGTCCCGGTACAATACCGGCAAACCCCTGAATACTTCCGGTGACCGTATGATGACTTCCCATATATAAATATTCACCTCCGGACCATTCCGGAACTCCTCGTGACGTCCGGTATCTCATCCGGGACTCCGAACAATATTCTGTAACCACATACAAACTTTCCCTATAACCCTAGCATCATCGAACCTTAAGTGTGTAGACCCTACGGGTTCGGGAATCATGCAGACATGATCGAGACATCTCTCCGGCCAATAACCAACAGCGGGATCTGGATACCCATGTTGGCTCCCACATGTTCCATGATGATCTCATCGGATGAACCACGATGTCAAGGATTCAAGCAATCCCGTATACAATTCCCTTTGTCAATCGGTATGTTACTTGCCCATGATTTGATCGTCGGTATCCCAATACCTCGTTCAATCTCGTTACCGGCAAGTCACTTTACTCGTTGCATAATGCATGATCCCATGACTAACTACTTAGTCACATTGAGCTCATTATGATGATGCATTACCGAGTGGGTCCAGAGATACCTCTTCGTCATATGGAGTGACAAATCCAAGTCTCGATTCATGCCAACCCAACAAACACTTTCAGAGATACCTATAGTGCACCTTTATAGTCACCCAGTTACATTGTGATGTTTGGTACACCCAAAGCACTCCTATGGTATCCGGGAGTCACACAATCTCATGGTCTAAGGAAATGATACTTGACATTAGAAAAGCTTTAGCAAACGAACTACACGATCTTGTGCTATGCTTACGATTGGGTCTTGTCCATCACATCATTCTCCCAATGACGTGATCCCGTTATCAATGACATCCAATGTCCATAGTCAGAAAACCATGACCATCTGTTGATCAACGATCTAGTCAACTAGAGGCTCACTAGGGACATGTTGTGGTCTATGTATTCACACATGTATTACGGTTTCCGGTCAATACAATTATAGCGTGAATAGTAGACAATTATCATGAACAAGGAAATATAATAATAACCATTTTATTATTGCCTCTAGGGCATATTTCCAACAGTCTCCCACTTGCACTAGAGTCAATAATCTAGTTAAAAAAATTGTGATGAATCAAACACCCATAGAGTTCTGGTGTTGATCATGTTTTGCTCGCGGAATCGGTTTAGTCAACGGATCTGCGACATTCAAATCCGTATGCACTTTACAAATATCTATGTCTCCATCTTGAACATTTTCACGAATGGAGTTGAAGCGATGCTTGATGTGCCTGGCCTTCTTGTGAAACCTGGGCTCCTTGGCAAGGGCAATAGCTCCAGTGTTGTCACAGAAGAGAGTCATCGGGCTCGACGCATTGGGAATAACTCCTAGGTCGGTAATGAACTCCTTCATCCAGATTGCTTCATGCGCTCCCTCCGAGGCTGCCATGTACTCCGCTTCACATGTAGATCCCGCCACGACGCTTTGCTTGCAACTACACTAGCTTACTGCCCCACCATTCAAAATATACACGTATTTAGATTTGTGACCTGGAGTCATCCAGATCTGTGTCGAAGCTAGCATCGACGTAACCCTTTACGACGAGCTCTTCGTCACCTTCATAAACAAGAAACATATCCTTAGTCCTTTTCAGGTACTTCAGGATATTCTTGACCGCTGTCCAGTGTTCCATGCCGGGATTACTTTGGTTCCTCCCTACAAAACTTACGGCAAGGTTTATATCAGGTCTGGTACACAGCATGGCATACATAATAGACCCTATGGCTGAGGCATAGGGGATGACACTCATCTTTTCTCTATCTTCTGTCGTGGTCGGGCTTTGATCCGAGCTCAATTTCACACCTTGCAATACAGGTAAGAACCCCTTCTTGGACTGATCCATATTGAACTTCTTCAATATCTTATCAAGGTATGTGCTTTGCAAAAGACCTATGAGGCGTCTCGGTCTATCTCTATAGATCTTGATGCCTAATATGTAAGCAGCTTCTCCAAGGTCCTTCATTGAAAAACACTTATTCAAGTAGGCCTTTATGCTTTCCAAAAGTTATATATCATTTCCCATCAATAGTATGGCATCCACATATAATATGAGAAATGCGACAGAGCTCTCACTCACTTTTTTGTAAACGCAGGCTTCTCCATAAGTCTGCATAAACCCAAACGATTTGATCATTTCATCAAAGTGAATGTTCCAACTCCGAGATGCTTACACCAGCCCATAGATGGAGCATTGGAGCTTGCATACCTTGTTAGCATTCTTAGGATCGACAAAACCTTCCGGCTGCATCATATACAATTCTTCCTTAAGGAAGCCATTAAGGAATGCCGTTTTGACGTCCATTTGCCATATCTCATAATCATAGAATGCGGCAATCGCTAACATGATTCGGACGGACTTCAGCTTTGCTACGGGTGAGAAGGTCTCGTCATAGTCAACCCCTTGAACTTGTCGGTAACCCTTAGCGACAAGCCGAGCTTTATAGATTGTAACATTACCATCTGTGTCCGTCTTCTTCTTAAAGATCCATTTATTTTCTATCGCTCGTTGATCATCGGGCAAGTCTGTCAAAGTCCATACTTTGTTTTCATACATGGATCCTATCTCGGATCGCATGGCTTCAAGCCATTTGTTGGAATCTAGGCCCACCATCGCTTCTTCATAGTTCGAAGGTTCACTATTGTCTAACAACATGATTTCGAGGACAGGGTTGCCATACCATTCTGGTGTGGAACGTGTCCTTGTGGACCTACGAAGTTCAGTAGCAACTTGATCTGAAGTACCTTGATCATCATCATTAACTTCCTCTCTAGTCGGTGCAGGCACCACAGAAACATCTTCCTGAGTTGCGCTACTTTCTGGTTCAAGAGGCACTACTTCATCAAGTTCTACTTTCCTTCCACTCACTTCTTTCGAGAGAAACTCTTTCTCCAGAAAGGACCCATTCTTGGCAAAGAAGATATTGCCTTCGGATCTGAGGTAGAAGGTATACCCAATGGTTTCCTTAGGGTATCCTATGAAGGCGCATTTTTCCGACTTGGGTTCGAGCTTTTCAGGTTGAAGTTTCTTGATATAATCATCGCATCCCCAAAGTTTTAGAAACGACAGCTTAGGTTTCTTCCCAAACCATAATTCATATGGTGTCTTCTTAACGGATTTAGACGGTGCCCTATTTAAAGTGAATGTGGCTATCTCTAAAGCATATCCCCAGAATGATAGCGGCAAATTGGTAAGAGACATCATAGATTGCACCATATCCAATAGAGTGCGATTATGATGTTCGGACACACCATTACGCTGAGGTGTTCCAGGCGGCGTGAGTTGTGAAACAATTCTAGATTTCCTTAAGTGAGTACCAAATTCATGACTCAAATATTCTCCCCCATGATCTGATCGCAAGAACTTTATTTTTTTGTCGCATTGATTCTCTACCTCACTCTGAAATTCCTTGAACTTTTCGAAGGTCTCAGACTTGTGTTTCATCAAGCAGACATACCCATATCTACTTAAGTCATCAGTGAGCGTGAGAACATAATGATAGCCACCGCGAGCCTCAACGCTCATTGGACCGCACACATCAGTATGTATGATTTCCAATAAGTTGGTTGCTCGCTCCATTATTCCGGAGAACGGAGTCTTGGTCATTTTGCCCATGAGGCATGGTTCGCACGTGTCAAATGATTCATAATAAAGAGACTCGAAAAGTCCATCTGCATGGAGCTTCTTCATGCGTTTGACACCAATGTGACCAAGGCGGCAGTGCCACAAGTATGTGGGACTATCATTATCAAACTTACATCTTTTGGTATTCACACTATGAATATGTGTAACATCATGTTCGAGATTCATTAAGAATAAACCATTGACCAGCGGGGCATGACCATAAAACATATCTCTCATATAAATAGAACAACCATTATTCTCGGATTTAAATGAGTAGCCATCTCGCATTAAACGAGATCCAGATACAATGTTCATGGTCAAAGCTAGCACTAAATAACAATTATTGAGGTTTAAAACTAATCCCGTAGGTAAATGTAGAGGCAGCGTGTCGACGGCAATCACATCGACCTTGAAACCATTCCCGACGCACATCGTCACCTCACCTTTGCTAGTCTCCGCTTATTCCACAACTCCTGTTTTGAGTTACAAATATGAGCAACGGCACCGGTATCAAATACCCAGGAGCTACTATGAGTACTGGTAAGGTACACATCAATAACATGTATATCACATATACCTTTAGTGTTGCCAGCCTTATTGTCCGCTAAGTACTTGTGGCAGTTCCGCTTCTAGTGATTGTTTCCCTTGCAATAAAAGCACTCAGTCTCAGGTTTGGGTCCATGCTTTGGCTTCTTCCCGGCAACTGGCTTACCGGGCACGGCAACTCCCTTGTCGTCCTTCTGAAAGTTCTTCTTACCCTTGCCTTTCTTGAAACTAGTGGTTTTATTTACCATCAACACTTGATGTTCCTTTTTGATCTCCACCTCCACTGATTTCAGCATTGAAAATACCTTAGGATTGGTTTTCACCATCCCCTGCATATTGAAATTCATCACAAAGCTCTTGTAGCTATGTGGAAGCGATTGAAGGATTCTATCAATGACTGTGTCATCTGGGAGATTAACTCCCAGCTCAGACAAGCGGTTGTGCAACCCAGAAATTTTGAGTATGTGCTCACTGACAAACTATTCTTCTCCATCTTACAACTATAGAACTTGTCGGAGACTTCATATCTCTCGACTCGGGCATGAGCTTGGAAAACCATTTTCAGCTCTTGGAACATCTCATATGCTCTGTGCTTCTCAAAACGCTTTTGGAGCCCCGATTCTAAGCAGTAAAGCATGCCGCACTAAACCAAGGAGTAATCATCACTACGCGACTGCCAGGCGTTCATAATGTCTTGAGTTGCTGGGAAAACAGGTGCTTCACCTAGCGGTGCATCAAGGACATATGCTTTCTTGGCAGCGATGAGGATAATCCTCAAGTTCCGGACCCGGTCCGTATAGTTATTGCCATCGTCTTTCAGCTTGGTTTTCTCTAAGAACGCGTTGAAGTTGAGGGCAACATTAGTGTGGGCCATTTGATCTACAAGACATATTGCAAAGATTTTAGACTAAGTTCATGATAATTAAGTTCATCTAATCAAATTATTTAATAAACTCCCACTTAGATAGACATCCCTCTAGTCATCTAAGTGATACATGATCCGAGTCAACTAGGCCGTGTCCGATCATCACGTGAGACGGACTAGTCATCATCGGTGAACATCTGCATGTTGATCGTATCTACTATACGACTCATGTTCGACCTTTCGGTCTCTTGTGTTCCGAGTCCATGTTTGTACATGCTAGGCTCATCAAGTCAACCTAAGTATTTTGCATGTGTACATCTGGCTTACACTTGTTGTATGCGAACGTTAGAATCTATCACAGCCGATCATCATGTGGTGCTTCGAAACAACGAACCTTCACAACAGTGCACAGCTAGGGGGAACACTTTCTTGAAATTTTATGAGGGATCGTCTTATTTATGCTACCGTCGTTCTAAGAAAATAAGATGCAAAAACATGATAAACATCTCATGCAATCAAATAGTGACATGATATGGACAATATCATTTTTCTCCTTTTGATCTCCATCTTCAGGGCGCCATGATCATCATCGTCACCGGCATGACACCATGATCTCCATCATCATGATCTCCATCATTGTGTCTTCATGAAGTTGTCTCGCCAACTATTACTTCTACTACTATGGCTAACGGTTTAGCAATAAAGTAAAGTAATTACATGGCATTATTCAATGACACGCAGGTCATACAATAAATTAAGACAACTCCTATGGCTCCTGCCGGTTGTCATACTCATCGACATGCAAGTTGTGATTCCTATTACAAGAACATGATCAATCTCATACATAACATATATAATTCATCACATCCTTTTGGCCATATCACATCACACGGCATATGCTACAAAAACAAGTTAGACGTCCTCTAATTGTTGTTGCAAGTTTTTACGTGGCTGCTATAGGTTTCTAGCAAGAATGTTTCTTACCTACACCAAAACCACAACGTGATATGCCAATTTCTATTTACCCTTCATAAGGACCCTTTTCATCGAATCCGATCCGACTAAAGTGGGAGAGACAGACACCCGCTAGCCACCTTATGAAACTAGTGCATGTCAGTCAGTGGAACCTGTCTCACGTAAGCGTACGTGTAAGGTCGGTCCGGGCCGCATCATCCCACGATGCCGCCGAATCAAGATAAGACTAGTAATGGCAAGTAAATTGACAAAATCGAAGCCCACAACAACTTGTGTTCTACTCGTGCATAGAAACTACGCATAGACCTAGATTGATGCCACTGTTGGGGATCGTTGCAGAAATTAAAAAATTCTACGCATCACCAAGATCAATCTATGGAGAGACTAGCAACAAGAGAGAGGGGAGTGCTTCTTCATACCCTTGAGGATCGCGAAACGGAAGCATTGCAAGAACGCGATTGGAGGAGTCGTACACGTAGCGATTCAGATCATGGTCGATTCCGAGCTTAGCGCCGAACAATGGCGCCTCCGCATTCAACACACGTGTTGCCCGATGACGTCTCCTGCGCCTTGATCCAGCAAGGAGGAGGGAGAGGTTGGGAAGACAACTCCAGCAGTAGCACGACGGCGTGGTGGTGGTGGAGCAGCGGTTCTCCAGCAGGGCTTCGCCAAGCTCAAACGGAGGAGGAGAGGTGTTGGAGAGGGGGAGGGCTGCGCCTTGGATGTGGTGCTGCTGCCCTCCCTCCTCTCCTCTATTTATAGGGTAAAGGGGGAAGGGGGCCGGCCCCTCTAGATGAGATCTAGAAGGGGAGGGGAAAGGGGAGGGGGCGCCCCCTTAGCCCCCCCCCCACCCTAGGTGCATGGGCCCTAGGGGTATGGCGCCCAACCCACTTAGGGACTGGTTCCCTTCCACATACAGCCCATAGGGCCCTCCGGGGCAGGCGGACCCTCCCGATGGACCCCTGAAACCCCTTCGGTGGTCCCGGTACAATACCGGCAAACCCCCGAATACTTCCGGTGATCGTATGGTGACTTCCCATATATAAATCTTCACCTACGGACCATTCCAAAACTCCTCGTGACGTCCGGGATCTCATCCAGGACTCCGAACAACATTCGGTAACCACATACAAACTTTCCCTATAACCCTAGCATCATCGAACCTTAAGTGTGTAGACCCTACAGGTTCGGGAATCATGCAGACATGACCGAGACATCTCTCCGGCCAATAACCAACAGCGGGATCTGGATACCCATGTTGGCTCCCATATGTTCCACGGTGATCTCATCGGATGAACCACGATGTCAAGGATTCAAGCAATCCTGTATACAATTCCCTTTGTCAATCGGTATGTTACTTTCCCGAGATTCGATCGTCGGTATCCCAATACCTCGTTCAATCTCATTACCGGCAAGTCACTTTACTCATTGCGTAATGCATGATCCCGTGACTAACTACTTAGTCACATTGAGCTCATTATGATGATGCATTACCGAGTGGGCCCAGAGATACCTCTCCGTCATACGGAGTGACAAATCCCAGTATCGATTCGTGCCAACCCAACAAACACTTTCGGAGATACCCGTAGTGCATCTTTATAGTCACCCAGTTACGTTGTGACGTTTGGTACACCCAAAGCACTCATACGGTATCCGGGAGTCACACAATCTCATGGTCTAAGGAAATGATACTTGACATTAGAAAAGTTTTAGCAAACGAACTACACGATCTTGTGCTATGCTTAGGATTGGGTCTTGTCCATCACATCATTCTCCCAATGATGTGATCCCGTTATCAATGACATCCAATGTCCATAGTCAGGAAACCATGACCATCTGTTGATCAACGAGCTAGTCAACTAGAGGCTCACTAGGGACATGTTGTGGTCTATGTATTCATACATGTATTACGGTTTCCGGTCAATACAATTATAGCATGAACAGTAGACAATTATCATGAACAAGGAAATATAATAATAACCATTTTATTATTGCCTCTAGGGCATATTTCCAACATAGGTTAGTCCCAAAAATGATATAAAGTTGCTATAAAATGATTGTAAAACATCCAAGAATGGTAATATAACAACATGGAACAATCAAAAATTATAGATACGTTGGAGACGTATCAGGTAGCAAGTGATAGAAGTGAGCACAAACGGTATTGCAATGCTTAGAAACAAGGCCTAGGGTTCATATTTTCACTAGTGCAATCTCTCAATGTTACTAAAATAGTTGAATCATATGGAAATCCCTCAAGAGTCACTCCAAAGTTTCTATTTCTATCGGAGAAAGTAGGATGAAAACATGTACCAACCTTTATGCCTAGATTACCCCAATGTCACCACGATATTCGCAAGTTGATTACCAAAACATACATAAAGTGATATCAATCGATTACCCCATTGTCACCATGGATATCCTCAAGCAAGGCATACATCAAATGATCTCAAATCCAAAGTATTCAATCTGATAACAAAGAAACCTCGAAGAGCAAGATTCAATTCACTACAAAAGAGATAGAGGGTAAGAACACCATATGATCCAACTATATTAGCAAAGCTCATGGTACATAAAGATCGCGTCCTATCAAGATCACGAGAGAGGGAGAGGGACGGAGAGAGAGAGAGAGAGAGAGAGAGAGAGAGAGAGAGAGAGAGAGAGAGAGAGAGAGATCAAACACATAGGTACTGGTACACACCCTCATCCCCGGGGTGAACTACTCCCTCCTCATGATGGAGGCAATGGGGATGATAAAGATGGCCTCCGGTGATGCCTTCCCCCCCTCCAGTTGGGTGCTAAAATGGGCTTCGGATGAGATCGCCTCGGAACAGAGGCTTGCGGCGGCAGAAAAACTCATGTAGGTCAACTTTCGGAGGTTTCTGGATTTATAGTATTTGTTTAGCGTTGGAATCACGCTAGTCGGGTTCCCGAGGAACCCACAAGCTCAAAGGGTGCGCCTGGTGAGCTTGTAGCACCCCTAGGTCCCTTTGCTTTCATAAAAAATGACCATAAAAATTTTATCGCGTTTGGACTTTGTTAGGTATGGTTTTTTTGTGAAACGAAGAATTAGACAAACAACATGAACTGACACTTGGCACTAGATTAATATGTTAGTTCATAAAAGTAATATAAAAGTGCACAAAATCATGTAGAACTCATATAAATATGGCATGAATACTTCATAAATTATAGATACATTGGAAACATATCACTTAGCACTTCGCTTAATGCTCAATTAATAAGCCTCATTCTTCGCACTTTGGATGGCAAATAGAATAATGATGAGGACTTTATAAGAAGATTAAAATGATAAAGTCCCTCATCAATGTAGTTGATTGTTTGGCAATGGAGAGGCCTTACAATTGATATTAGTGCGAGGAGTAGGAATTGCCATGCAATGGATGCACTAGATCTAAGGGTATGAAAGCTCGCATAACGCAACTAAGTGGGGGTGCATCCAACTTGCTCACTCATATCCTCGAGCATTCAAGGAAGCTCATCATTGGAAAATGCAAGTCAAGTTCTCATAATGTAAAAATCCCAGTAGCATAAGAAAATTAAGAATATAAAAACTCTCTACATGAAGTACATGGTGCTACTCTGAAGCACAAGTGTGTATAAAGGATACTAGTGTGCCCCCTCTCTCTTTTCCCTCATTTTTTGGTGGGATCTTTTGGCCTTTCTTTTTTATCTCATGGGTAGAGGCATACTCTAATGGACATCAAACTTTTATTTACTTCCTCAAAAATGAAAATAATGACTACAAATGAATGCCTTCGGTAGTGTATCAGGATATGTAATGATCTAGCGTAACATGTAAAATAATGATGAATAGTGGCCTTGCCACAATTATAATGTTAGCTCTATATGATCATGCAAAGCAAAATGACAAGAAAAACATAAGTCATGTAATGAGGAGTAACAACTAAAGCAACTAAACCATGGTTCTTCTTTTTAATGTGCACATGAATTCAATGTGTCTCTGTGTCATTTGGACCAATAGGTTCACTAGTATCCGTTAAAAGCGCAGCTAAAACCTACAAAAATAGCGTATGTTCAACAATCTAATCAGAGATTCTGGAAGTACTGAACCGTAGGAAGATGACAGGGGTCTAGTGGAGCACCAGCATCCCCACACAAAGCACCAACCGGGCCAGGCCGTTCAGGGACCCCACACACAGTCACACATGTAGGGTCAGAAACTGAGGATACATGTCAAGATCATATACCATCGTTTGGACCAAGAAGAATTTCTGTTGCTTTCTTGTTGCTCGTTTCCGCCAACTTGCAAAACACTAGAGTTGATCAAAATCCATATCCTGGTATCGAACTTTCTAGTCTTTTCTGTGTTTGAGAGGGCGTGACCTTTTTAGTTGGAAACGGAGGCTCCAATCCCGGTCCTGGCCACGTTACAAGCCACGTCCCGGTTTAGCTATTCTATAATCTACTATATCCATTCGGAAATATTTTTTGAAGAAATGGATAAAAATGAATGTATCTAGATCTAAAATATGTTTAGATACATCCATTTCTCCGACTAGTATTTCCTGATGGAGGGAGTCCTTTTAACTTTTTCTTAGTGCAAATTCTGTAATATTCTTTTTTTAAACAAAATCCAGTAATGTACTGTATTGGGCCACGAAAGAAGAGGCCCATTTGATGAGCTGACGACCGACCGACGACGAGGAACCCTCCTATTGGGCTATAAGCCTGCGAGCAAAGCCGGCCCAATTTATTCTTTCTTCAAAGCCCTCCCTGAAAGAAAAGAAAAAGTGTCATACAAAAATCTACATCTCCCGAGGGTTCCCAAATCCCGGTCAACATTCACATGGAGCAATCAGCTTTCACTAGTGGCGCTCACCCATGGCAAACAAATGAATCTCTTTACCGCAATAATAATAATAATAATACGAATTTCTTCTTGTCGTCTGAAAGCTCAAACGGGCGAAAGCAGTAGTGTGTACACTAGAGGCGATACACGCGGCCGATTCTTGGCAAGCGGACAGATAAACCTAGTGAAAAATGTGAGTTTTGCATCCAGCGTGACTGCTGCATCATCTGAAATCTATATCTATCTAATCTATACCTCCGAGCTTTTCGAACACGTGTGAAATCGTGTCGAAGCCATCCTCGAACTGAAACCCTTCAGGTCAGATTCCCTCACGCGCATGCCAAGTGTTCGGTTCACCTCTGCGCGCACGCAGCATGAAAACCTCGTCATTTCCCACACACGACAACCAAAAGAGAAGTTCGGCACATAGTAATTCACCATGCACCCTCTCGCAGTTCGCCTGCTCCTGAATGCGACTGTACCAGCAACTCGGCGATGGCTTCCGTCTCAACGACGGCAGAGCAGAAGCAGGTACATATCCAAATCCAACCACTCGGAGTAACAGTGTCGTACAAGCTTAATAATTTTTTTTTGCGCAAGCTTAATAATAATAATCGAACTATGTTGCCTTGCTAGTCACTCGCAGCAGCCAGCGTAACCTGACCCGACGTCCCCATCATCTGCTTACCGGATAAATATCCTAGTACCAGTGGGCGGGGCAGCGGCATGGCATCCATATCACCACCCGCCTCTGACCAGAACTGTGGGTGGCTGGTGTACTCTTCCTTCCACGCGTTTCCCCTGAAACACTCCAAGAATTCGCTTCGCGAATTGGCACTCTGCTTTCCGCCCAAGAAATGGCAGGGTACGCCAGAAAAGTCAAGAGCTTCCCGCGGGATCTTCACGCCAGCGAGCGGAAGCGGGTGACCGAACAGTTCCCCGCACCTTTCCGGCGTTCGTGGCCTCGCACATCACACCTTACGTCCCGCGCAGGCTTCCGCCGCCGCCGCCGTGTGGGTTCGCACGATCGACGTGGTCCGCCCGCCGGCCGCGCAGCTAAGATGTTGGCCACACACTTGGCTCGACCGCTCGCCCAACTTCCAATCCAGCTGGCGCCGTCATCTAGCGTGCGGGAATGGCCACTGCGCTTTTCGTTCGTCAATCAAGATATGCATGTCCACGCGCGCACGGAATATACTACTCCCTCCATTTCAAAATATAGTGCGCCCACGCTTCCCGAGGTCCAACTTTGACCATAAATTTAACCAACAAGACCAACTGCGGCGGGAGAAAAAAATATATAATTGAAAACTTCTTTTGAATACGAATTCACTGATATAATTTTTGCTTCCGCCGCAATCGGTCTTGGTAGTTAAATTTGCGGTCAAAGTTGAAGCACGAGGATAGAGGAAGCACTACATTGTGGAATGGAGGGAGTACTACTAGTCAAGATATACACTACGTACGTGTGCATCGGAACAGATAGAAAGGGTCACAAGTGGATCGACGAGAACAAGTAACGAATAATCGACGGAGTCACGGAGAGCGCGCCATCTTCTTCTTCGAAAAATATGGAGAACCGCAGCGTGGCGTCACACGAAACCCTCCCTAATTCACTCGTGAAAAACACCCGTCGAGGCGTCGTCCATCATCTGTTCCACAAAACCACGGCCGCGGACGATACGAATACGATATGATCCAGTCACCTACGCCGCCACGCAAGTCGCAACGCAGCAAGCCTTGGGCGATCGCTTTTACGTGCGCACGTACGTGTAGCCGCGCGCGTCAGTACGTGGTCGATCCACGCGATGGCGATGCGAGGTCGACGAGCGATACCGATTAGTAGCTAACCATCGCCATCGCTCTCTCGTGATCGATCAGCTTCTGGAACGACGAGGCGAGAAAGCAAGCAAACTTTTTATTGCCTAACCATGTGCCCCGGCGCGCCACGCCCATGCTTGAACGAGCTAGCGAGCGCGACCGCGTGCGTGCACGTTTCTTCGTGGCCAAGCCTAGCTTGAGTTTGAGTGGCTCCACTGCCATTGGCTAGTTCGCACGCACGCACGCACGTCCGACTTTGACGTGAACAACTCTCCTTCTCTACAAGATCAGCTACCCGCAACTCCTACCGGTCGTACGTATATATGCGCCCCTGCGTGCGCGTGACTGGAATTTCAGTTCGCTGCCAGGAAGAAAAGGGGATAGCACTTGCAGCTGGTTACATAGATCGATCTCGATCGTGATGACACTTACGAGGGAGGAGGCGCACGAGAGCAAGGAGATGGAGAGCCTGCGGGTGCACGCCGACGCGCTGCTCTCGCTGGCATCGCCCGCCGCGTCGTCCACGGCGACGGCGGGCAGCAAGCCGGTGACGGCGGCGACGACGACCGTGGCGGGCAGGAGGGCGCTGGCGGCGGAGGGCGTGTTCGAGTGCAAGACGTGCAGCAAGCGGTTCACGTCGTTCCAGGCGCTGGGCGGGCACCGCACCAGCCACACGCGGCTGCAGGCGCGGATGCTACTGCACGATCAGACCGCGGACCAAGGCGCCGCCGAGAGGGACAGGGCGCGGGTGCACGAGTGCGCCGTCTGCGGGCTCGAGTTCTCCATGGGCCAGGCGCTCGGCGGCCACATGCGCCGGCACAGGGGCGAGGCGCCCCCGGGGCCGTCGACGTCGTCGGCTGCCGTGCACGGCGACGCCAGCTCCGGCGGGACGCAGCAGCAGGAGGTCATGCCGGACCTGAACTACCCGCCGATGGACGACTGCGGCGGCGATGGGCAAGAAACGTCGGCCGATCGCAGCTCCGGGCATCAGCTGCTTGATCTGCTTGTGTAGCCTTCACAGAGAACATAACAACATATACTTGTATAGATAGGATGTGCATATACAATACATACATGATGATTCCGTGTTATACTACATGGATGGCTTGATTTATTTGTTTAATTATTAAGACATGGATGGAGTTTAATTAGATTACTAATAACTAGCTACATGATGATTGAGTAATTTTCAGAGAGGATGGTTGACAAAATTTGGAACGTAATCCTTGACATGTCGTTAGCCTGTAGATCAGCAGGCTCTCTTCCGAATTCTGATTGTTGTTTTTATTCTCTTTTAGATTCCATGTTCTTTATTAGTCTTACTATTTGTTTCCAAAGACACAAACGGTGTCTAACTGAATTAGTACTAACTACGTGATGATTGAGTAAAATTGGAGAACGATCATGACATACTATTGCACAGTATTCTTTAAACTACTAGCACAATGCCTATGCGTTGCAACGGAAGAAACAACGGGAGGGACAGTTGTCTCGCTGTAAACCGACACCCGCACAACCCCCTCCTATCAGCACCCGCAGTCAACGACTTAATCCCCTCTCTCATCACAAAGTCTATTGAAGCACAACATAGTAGTTAAGCCGCGTCACCACATTGTCGCACCTCGTCCAAATCCATCAACCATGTCGCCGCAGATTCACACTGCTCTGGCCTGGCCTCCAGAGCAGCCAACCGGTTCTAGTCAGGAAATTTTGTTGTTTTGAGGCTAAATTGTTTGATTTATTTCGTAGCTTGCACATCATCATATAGTATTTAATGAAATTTTACATATTTGTGGAGAACAACTATACCGGAGGGAAAAATCAATTGTCTTGGAATTTTTAAATATCCTTTTCAAATAAAATAAAGTTCTAGGTTCCCTAGATCCATGGAGCCAAATTGCCTCACTTAGTGATTGATCTGGTATTACACATTTGAGGGTGTTTATCAGACCAAATATTTTCCCTTTATTCATGTAAAATAACTCTTATCAGACTACGCATGTACATCACATATCTTTATCTATGGTTAACGAAAAACATACTAAATATGACACCATCAAATCTGCCAGCCTGATAAATTTTCATGAGAGAAACTATTAAGTCTCTTCTCACATGTATTTCATTGAGTTCCTCGCTGGAAACAAAATACTACAATACTCGCAATTGGGTCAACTCTTAGAGAACAAAGCACGAGCTCTTTCATAAGAGTAGAGCGCAAACAAAGCATTTATTATTTCAAACAATGAAAACTAGTCACCTCCATTAATAAAAAAGCAGATGATCTCACAAGAAGATTTTATACTAAATAACAGATAGAGAAAAGGAAGTAAAGTCTGGTTTCGAAGTCGAAGTAGCGCTTAACAAGACCAACTTGAGACTAGGCAAGATATGTTTAATTATGCATGACTCCATAGTCATTATACATCACAATATCGATGAATAGAATAAACGATAGCTGAAAAAACAGAGGCCAAATGCTTGCTCTGGAAGCAAAAGATATGCTTCAGGAGAAACACAAATCACAAGAAATATGCTCCATGCTAGTAGTAGGTGGAGCTAATTTTGCTGAGGATGAGCAACATGTAGCCGGGGGCAGTGGTGGCAGGGGTTGTTGCAACAGGAAATGGAGGAGGCATGAGGGGCTTTATTGGGGCACGGACGCCGCCGGAGGCAAAGTTGTGATGCGTAGGTTGTCGGAGGAGTCGTGGGAGGGGGCGGAGGGGATGTCGAGGATGAGGGTGTGTGGTGTTGATGATGGGTGGTCGGACTACTACAACAGAGGAGAAGCACGAGACGTGTCAGCCAATTGATGACGTCAGTGTCGTACTTGTCGTGGTCGGGCAGAGGAAGGAAGGGAGTGGGGGAGACAACGAGGAGGGGAGAGTCGTGGTAGTGGTGGGCGACAGGGTGGAGAGGAGCGTGGGCCAGACAACGCCGACAATAGCCGCCGCGGTAGATCGGTTCTGACACTATCGACTGCTGCCTGTTTGTATGGAGTTTTTTTCCTGAGATGTGGCTAGTCGGGAGAGACAGGGGGTATCTAAAAATATGTACCTCGGTGCGGGCGCCTTTCTACAAAATTGCCACAAATTGCCTCCAGTCCGTTAGATACAGATCCAATGGTTGTAAATCAAAAATGGCAGATACATCATCACCACTAACTCAGATTTTTATAGGAGTAGAGAGATGTGGCTAGTCGGGAGAGACATGGGGTTATCTTAAAATATCTACATAAGTGTGGGCGCCTTTTTGCAAAATTGCCACAAATTGCCTCATGTCCGTTAGATGCAGATCCGATGGTTGTAAATCAAGAATGGCAGGCACACCATCACCACCAACTCAGATTTCTCTACTCCTATAAAAAACTCAGTTGGTGATGATGGTGTGTCTGCCATCCGTCATTTCTAACCATCAGATCTGCATCTAATGATTGTGAGTTAAGCTGTGGCATTTTTGCAACAAGGCCCCACTTCTCTGCTCCAATTTGCAGAAAACCCCTTACTATCTTGAAACCAACCACATCCTTCCCTCACCTCATTCCTTACTAGAGTGTTTTTCTTTCAAGTTTGTGAACATGTATTATTCTACTTTGGATCCGTTGCAACGCACGGGCACATTGCTAGTTTTATAGAAAAATAGAGATATACTTGTATTTGTACATATATGCTTCGATGTTGTTAATTTGTTCGGTCAAAATTCTCATTTTCATGTCTGTGGGCTATCTAGGAGGTGCTAGTATTTTCCATCTGAAAAACAAGCTCGGCGTATTGACCTTCTCCTCCCTCAAACTCGGATGTGCCTCTCGTGTGAGTATGTCGCTCCTTTGGTTGATGTGCATGTTTAAGATTGTAATGAAAAATCACGTGGGGCGATCGCCCTCTTGCATTTAGCTCAAAAAGGATTATGGCTTGTACTTCCTTCGTTCCTTTTTAGTCAGCATATAAGTTTTGTTGAAGCCAAGTGTTTCTACTTTGATCAAACTTATAAAAAAAGTATTAACATTCACAATGTCAAATCAATATTTTTAAATTCATTATGAAATATAGTTTCATAAAATACATATTTGGTATTGTAGATATTAATATTTTAATATAAATTTGGTCAAATTTTACAAACTTTGACTTGACACAAATCTAATACGTGAAGTAGAAAGGACCGGAGGGAGTAAAATTTTACAAAAATGCTAAAAATCTGATATTTTCATGGCAATTTATGTTGACACGAGGATGGCAAATTTTGTTTGCAAACACACGATTTTCTGGCAAAAAATAAATTGAGAGATATTTGCCATGCTCGCCAATCAAAGTTGTCATCTTCAACGAACATAATTTCTCATGAAAAATGTTTGATTTGCCATGCTAAAAATCTTCACATGTTATTCTTTTCCAAATTTTACTTTATGTTTCGAGAGTGAGAGAGGCCGCTACTTTTTCTACAGCAGGCATGCACACCCTATCACTATAAGCACTTTCAAGAGCTAGACCGATAGATCTTAAGATTAACAAAGTTATCACAGACACTTAATAGTTGACAGGCATGTCATACCACTAAAAGAATAGTGTCAGAAAGTCTTAAATAAATCTAGGAAATATGCTAACACCCATGCAAGTCTAGGACTTATACCTGAGTGGGTTGGTTCCATGAAAGTAGTTAGACCATCTAAAGTATGCTTAGTTCACCATTAAAAACATTTATTACTCAAAACACGCCCACGTCATGTACAAATATAGGTCTTACAAATTGAGATCGTCTAACGAAGTCTCGAGCCAAGACATTGGTTCATCTACTGCACTTCATGGATTAACAATGTCGCCACAAACACTTCACAGTTGATGGGCATGCCATACCACTAAAAGAATAATAGTTCGCCTACTACTCCATTAGTCTCTCTAGGGTAATGTTAATTGTAGTGTGTTTGATTTTTTTTAGAACAATTTGTGTTTTCTGTATAATTAATTCAAAATTCTCCGATCTTTGTGTGAGGCCCTGTGGTCGTGTTGTTGACAATGATGGTTGATGCAAAAGACAATATATATATTGCTAGGGGTTTGGGGAGGGGGTGTCAAGACTATAAATTATTCCTCTCTTCCTCCCTACAAGAACATTTTCTTCACAAAATTTCCCTAGGTTGTGGGATGGAGAAGGAAGGGCGTTGTGGCCCTTGCTGACATACACTTAGCTCCAGTGGTGTGTTTAACCAATATGAATGACCTCTAGCAATAATATTTGTGACCCATTAGTTGCAACATGTAATAATTAATGTGTTTGGTTGGCCCTATGTTCTTGTTTTCCCACTGAGTAGAAACATTTCAGTCAAAATAGCTATTGCATCTGTTTTGTTTTGCGTTTGAGTGAATCATGTTTTATAATGAAGGTAGTGAGCCATGGCCATGGGGGCTGATGACAAGGAGTAGTTCAAGAGAGGGCCTGTTTGGCGCCTTCAGTGCCAATTAAATAGCGCCCGCAGCTAACCTCATGGGCCGCAGCCCATTGCTTGCGCACACGAGTTGTTCGTTTGTTTTCCATTCGCTTGTTTTTTTCCTCTGTTTGTTTCTGCTGCTGTGTTGGTCAATGAAAAAAATGTTTTAATTTTTTTTGCGGATTTTAATTTTTTCCAAGAGTTTAAAAATGTTTGTGAATTTGAAAAATATGAATTTACAAAATGTTCATGAATGCCAAAAAATGACGTGAATTTGCCAAAAAAAGGTAAAATAGAAACGAAAAAGCAAAAAAAAAACAAGAATGACAAAAGCAGGCTGAAAGATAGAAGTAAAAAATACAAAATAAAACCGGTCTAGAAAACCAAAAAGGCAACCCACCTACTACAGTGCGCCAACCACGGCTACAGCACTATCAGGCGCATAAGGATTTGCCAGTGGTCCAATAGTAGTCTGTGGCTGGGCCGATGGTGAGAATGTGGTGGACCGTTCTGCATGACATAGCTAGGCAGCCAAGATTTCTACTGGAGCTAGCTGTCTGTGCCATATGGGCCGGCCATGGCTGGCCACAGGCACTAACCTTTTTGAAACAGAGGTAAAAGATTTGCCTCATTCATTAATTAAGAAAGAGAGTTTTGAGTACATGAGAACCGGCTTTACAACATAGCCCATCAACAAGAGGTGCAAACGAATTACTCTCGCGGCATGATGATGCTCAGATGTCTAGCCCCTGCGGTGACCCACGTCCTGGCCTCCTCCTGGATGAGTTTTAGAATGTAGTGTGGCGGCGTCGATTTCTTCTGGAAGACTCTAGCGTTTCTCTCATTTCAGATGACCCAACATACAAGCATGGTGAGTGAGGCCATGGCCTTCCTGTTTGTTGTATTTGGTTTGGACATGCTTGTCCACCAACACTTGATGTTGCGTTCCGTCCCCCATCTATTCATCTCCAGCGCCCCAAGTCCAAGCCATGCTTTGACCATTCTCCAAATACGCAGGGTAAACCGGCATTTAAAGAAGAGGTGACCGGATGTCTCGTTGGCCCTCCTGCAAAGGGCGCATAGGCCACAATTCTCCCAACCCCTCTTCTGCAGCCTATCCGCAGTCCATATCCTGTTTTGGATGGCCAACCATGAGAAGAACTTGACCTTGGGAGGCGCCCAAACCTTCCAGATGGTCTTGTTCATGACTGTAGAGGTGGAGCCCAAGAATTGTGCCCTATAAGCAGAGCCTGCCGAGTATTCTCCATTTGCCTCAAATTTCCAAGTGATGTCGTCGTCAACGTCCATTTGTAATTGTATGCCTAGGAGCCGCACCCAGAGATCAACAAACTGGACAATGTGCCCCACCGTGAGGTCGGTAAAAGGGTTAATCTTGTGCACCCAAGCCTTGTCGCGCATGGCCTCCCTCACGCACCATTTTTTTCGCTTGCATGCCGCAAAAATGAGTGGGGCAATATCCTTTGGCCTTTTCCCTCCTAACCATGGCGCTTCCCAGAAAGGTGTCTTCCCTCCATTGCCCAAGGTGATGACCGTGGATGCGTAGAAAAGGTTCATATCCACCTCGGAGCATGGGATGCCCAGGCCAACCCACAACTTAGACGGGTTCTTCCATGCCATCCAGGGCCATCTCAGTCTGAGAGCTCTCGCAAATTTCCCTAAGTGGAGTATGCCAAGCCCACCGAGCTATGTAGGGCGGCAGACTGTCTCCCAATTGACCTTGCATTTTGCTCTTGTAGCTGTGTCGCTAGCTGACCACAAAAATGCCCGCTCAATCTTATTGATGCTTTTCAGCACACCAGGGGGGACTGTGAGCGGGGTGATGTGGTAGACGACTTGTGAGGTGAGGACCGATTTCACCAAGGCCGCCCGCCCAATCGTGGTAATGTTTCGCCCCTGCCAGGGGGGCAACCTCGCCGCAACCTTATCCTCAAGGAGTTGAAAGTCAACCCTTTTGAGCTGTCAGATCGAAAGGGAAAGGCCCAGGTACTTCATCGGAAAGGATGTCCGCATAGCAGGAAGGCTGGCCAGAATGTCATCCAGGTTCATGTGACCACACCGAATAGCAACTACAGATGTACTACTGAGCACAGCGAAAGAGCAAGCCATCATATGTACTGTTCATCACAAATACTGTTTCATGTTACACCCAGATATACCAGCCAGCTGAACAGAACCGGACAGCCGACCGAATCACACTCACCCAAGCTCCAGACAAACCACAAACGAGCCCGGCCACGGCCACCCAAATAACATCATAGGACATATATGTTGCAATCTCGCAGATGATGAACCGACGACGGCCTCCACGGTCAAACCAAACTCGCTCACTCATGCCCCGATCCTCTTGCCGCTGGCGTGCGCGGTGCAGGAGATCACCTGGTAGCCGTCCTTCTTGCTCTTGGGTTTCCGCGGGATGCACCGGTCGTGCAGGTCCACCGCCTCCTCCGCCTTCTGCGCCCTGCCATCCACCATCACATATTCAGAATAAATAGTACAGTAAGTCGCAAGCAGTTATCATTTCGCATCGCCGTCTCTCGCACCCTCCATCATCACGACTCTCGTACAGCACAATCCGCGGCGGAGTACTTGGCACAAAGATCGGCTTCTTTGTACAAGAGCGCCGCATGTATGGCTCAAGGGCTCCCTCCCCTGGGCCACACCCCGGTTGAGCCGGAGGAGTTCAATGCCTGACAGAGGCGCTTACTTGAACAGTACTCATTACAAGCTCACGTTGTAGATTGTACCAACTTACTACTCCTGCTTAAAGCAGCAGTAGTAGTCCTAATAATGTATTGATGGCTTCACGTCTTACTCGGTCCCTCGGATTATTACCAGTGCTACTACGTACTTACTACTGCGCAGTGACCGGGTGCTACTACGTACTATGCACTTGTACCGGAGTCACGGGCTCATGTCTCTGAACCAAGTGTAAATCCAAAACTTAATTAAGTTCAGCAATGGCTCGTGTCTCACGCCAAGAACACTTCCAAGATTTGGTGCTGGCTCGCGAGCCAGCACGGGCCCGTGCCAGCCGAGAATTCAAGGCGCGTCCCTGACATTCTGGATCGACCGATCCGTTCTGTTTGTGACTTGTGAGCGATAGCTCCGTGAGACCTATTCCTATTTATGAATGTAACCACCGATCAAGTACCCCGAGTGGAATTTTCGCAGTGCCTTTAACTAACTGCCACTACGGCAGGACGAATCAATGAAACAGTGCCCGACTGACCGCCATTAACGACGGCCAAAAAGCTTTGGAATGACAAGCTGCTGGTAGTCACTAACTAGAACCGAATAGTGGTGGTGCCGGTTTAATTTGTTGGGTGCGTGCTTATCGGCATTGATGGTCGGCAAGGAGTGTGGTGTTATACCTGTCGGCGTTGTAGGAAGACGACCGCCGGAGGACGGCCAGGTCCTGGCACGGGTCGGCGGCCGAGCACTGCGTCTCCACCAGGCTCCCGCTGAAGTACTCCTTGTCCTCGACCACCTTCTGCCGGTAGACGGCCGTCTCGGCTGCCGCGACGGCCGCGTGCGCCGGCGGGCGCGGCGGGCGTGGGCGGTAGTGCACCCCGCGCGGCATCACCGGTGTGGCCAGCCCGCCCTTCACCGACACGGACCCGCACGAGATGAGCTGCATCAGCACGGACGACGCCCGGGCCCTGCTCCCGCCGCCGGGGACGGTCGCCAGGACGCGGCCGTCCGCCTTGATCAGCGCCTCGAGCGTCTCGGGGCTCGTGGACGCCGTCGGCGGCGACGTCTCCTCGCGGCTCAGCTCCTCCTGGGCGCGCCTCTGGTGACCGCGGCTCCGCCCACGGTGCCCGTCCTCGGTCTGCGTCGCCGCGTCCGCTGCCGCCGCGGCGCGGTCCTCGGCCTTGTACACCCTGTACTCGCCGAGCTCACCTGTGCCGCACGCGCCGGCGACGCCCTTCCTCTGGGCGTGCTCCCAGCCTGACGAGGAGGACGTGGTCGTGTCCTGGGAGCCGGAGGAGCAGGACGACGCCGCGGCCGCGTCGAGCAGCGGGAGGTGGATCGCCGGCGGGTGCAGCCGCTCGGTGCCCTTGAGCACGTACTCCCGCCCGCCCACCGGGTGCACGTAGTCGTCATCCGCCAGGTCGTGCCACACGAACCCGTTCCGGTAGCTCCTGCGCAGTGCAACAACACCGCAAATCAGCAAACAATGGCAGAATGCATGACAGAGCGCCAGAGCCTCCATGCCCTTCTTGCGCATCGCCGATGAACTAATCAAAATTTAAGCCGAACTGCAAACCTCTTGGAGGCCCATGAGTACATGCGCGCCATCCCCTTGCCTCGCAGTGCGTCGAGCCGATCGATCACATCTACAGTACATACATACATACAGCAAGCAACAATAGCACATGACGCTCAGTGTAGTGCAGAACGAAACAAGAAAGACGCACGCGCCATGAGCAGACGGTACGCGGCCGGCGTACCTCGGAGGTAGAGGCCGTCGGGGGACGAGAGGGCGACCTCCATGAAGTGCGGGTGCTCGAGCTGCCCGTTCCTGGACAGGTAGTACACGACGGCGACCCTGGCCGGTCCCGGCCTTGGGCGCGGCGGCCTGGGCACCGCCGCCATGTCGGGGCTCCGCTGCCCCTGCTGCTCGCGCCAATGCGTCCTCGGCTGCTGCTCCCCTCGCGCCCTGCCACCCCCACCGCCAGCGCCACCCCCCGCCACCACCACCGCCATCTATATATCTCCAAGCTCGAGGCTCTATCGCCGTGCTTGGATAATGGATATGCTGCAATCTCGTATCCGGGGACGCTATAACAAGCAGCAGGCGGGGCACGTACGTACGTGGTCAGCAGAGCACAGCAGCGGCGGCAGCTAGCGCTTAAAGCTCCCGAGCGCGACACAAGGGAAGGTGCAAAAGGAGGCCGCAGCGACGCAGTGATCAGGCATTCAAACCCCCCGCAGGACCATCGAGCAGCTGTAAGCTTTGGCCTCTGGCTAGCGGCGCAGAAGCTGCAGAGCGGTTTGGTGCAGCAGCAGCAGCAGTGAGAGTGAGGTTAAGGTGACGGTGACCGGGTTGGATTGAGCAAGGAGGGGACGAAAGCATGGGTCTGGTTGTTTGTTTCTCCTCAGGGTCAACAATGACCAGAGGAGGGGAGGGGTCTTGTTTCCACTTTGTATGGAGGATTGTCCTGTTGGCGGTACCGGGGGTTAATTAGTGGCACTGTTGACTAATGCAGTGGGGATTTGCGGTTCGGAGGTGACTTTGAGGGCGGGTGTTAATGTGGGGAAGGGGACTGGTTTCTGGAGCGTGGCGAAATGGCAGCTGCTTTGGCGCTGCAAACCGGTTGTTTTAAGCGCAAGGGTTTGACTATCGAGGCCCGGCACCGCACGTATGGGCACGGCGACACCGGCCATGCTCGGCGGGCCCCAAGTGTCAGTCAGTCGGTGGAAGCACGCTGTGCAAAGCGTAGTGTAAGGCTTGATTATAGATTAGCGTCACTTCATGTCTGATGGTGCCCCCCGACAACGGATTAATAAGCTGGGCATGTGCGCGTGAAGCCGGCCTTGGAGCACGGGTGTACTATGATGGTATGACTGTACACTACAGTTGCCGTTGATGATGCTACTGGTAAAATCTGATTTGTTTGTTGAACGCAAAACAATAAAACTTTCTGATTTGTTTTTTTGGCAAATTGCTAGTAAAAATATTTGGAAGCATTTGCGTGCGTGGGAAGGCTGCGATCCCTGTCCTGTCCTCCCTCCCGAGTCTCGCTGCCTGCGTTCCACGCGGGAGAAGCGGACGAGTATACTAATCCGAGCCATGTGAGAGGGGCCCTGGCCATCGGGCATCCTTAAACAATGAGATCTCTTAGACTAGCCACTGTGGGAGTAACTTCGGTAATAATATCGAGTCCAACTCAGCAAATTTGTTTATGTGGCAACGAGTTAATGATGAGAGATATAGTACTAGTAACTTAGCTAATTACTGTAACATCACATGTCCCAATGCAACATGAGTCTATAACCTAATAAATGAAGCTTTGCATGTTATCACACTCATGTTATTACCCACTATTGAGGTAGTAATATAGTCTAGGGATATGTGTATGTTACTAGTGTATGTTACTCTCCATTGTGGCTAGTCTTAAACAATCCCATGGCCCGATATGAGTGGGTGCATCATTCTAAAGCCGGTTGTAATGGGGAGTATCATATACTAGTATCATGCATATGATACTAGTGTATGATACTACCTCCCTAATGCATAGTACTCCCTCCATTCCCTTATACAAGGCCACTATGAAAAATAAAATTTGCATCTATATAAGGCCACTAACAGTAATCGAGGCAAAAATTAATGATGTTTCTCGTACTATCAACTTGTTTAATACTTGTATGCATGTAGCCATAATGACATTGTGCTACTTCCTTCCCATGCCTTCTTTGCATGCATGCGGGGGTATTAATGAACCCGGTTAACGAAAAGAATAATTGACTTATAAAGCAGTCATTAAATTTTACATTGGTACATGTAATTTGAGTTTGTAGCCTTGTATAAGGGAATGAAGAGAGTATCATATATTAGTATCATGTAGTACTTTATTTATTGACATGCATAACACAAAGTAGCATATCATTTAATATGATACGGTATCATGATATGATACTACACCTTTTTTTTATTTAATGCTATGACACCTCATCAAAATTGTTTAGTTGGTATGCATGATACTAGTTATGATACTACCATTACGATCAGCCTAACCAGGGCCATTTAGCACTAGGCCCCACTTGCCACGAGTCAGCGGGGCCAGAGGCAACGGTGGTCAGGCAACGTAGTCAGTGGCAGTGGCTGATCTTGGCCATAGTTTAGGAGGACGTTTACGAGGGGGGCAACCGGGCAGGGCCAGCGACTACGAGGTGGCGCGGCGCGGACAGCGAGACTGCACGGCGGGCGAGCGAAGCCGGTGCTTTACCGGAGCCGAGAGAGACGGAGGGAGGGGGCGAGGCTGCGTTTGACTCACGGAGACGGACGGGACGGTGCGGTGCGACGCCGGGCGTCGAGATCCGCGCCGGCAGTCCCACTCGCGTCGCGCGCCGATCGATCCAGCCCTCCGTTTGTTTTCTCCTTTTCACGGCCTGTCGTCCTCTCGCTCTTTATCGCGCCTCGGTAATACAGACGCGTAGTAGTAGTACTGATTACTAGCTGATGTGGTACCTGACACCGATGATCAGACCGACGAATGCCTACTGATTGCTCCGTGACCATGCGCGCCTGCCGCAATCGATCGATTTCTCATTTTAACGCGGTCGGGGCATCGGAATTCGTACGCATTTTCGTGTGCCTTTCTCTTCTTCGTGGCGGGAGCAGAAACACATGAGCGCGCGCCGCGCGGCATGCGATTTGGAGCCCCTTCGACGACGACGTCGGCCCTCCTCCACCTCTCGCCGCACGGGTGCCCGTGAAGGAAACACCGGCGTTTTTGGCGTCGTTTAAGCAACTCCAACGCGGCGACCCAAACATACGCCGATTTTGTTCATATTTTGCCCGTTTGAATCGGCTCAGCGGACATCAACATCCGACGTCCGCTTTCACGTTTGGGTCGGCACATGCACCCAACGTTGACCCGACCCATTTTAACGGCGCAATTTTTTTTAGAATAGAAACATTTTGAAAATAAAAACAAACATTAGATGGTGCCCTGCCTTAAAGCTACCAAAGCCGGCGGCGATGCTATGTGGTTATGGAACTGAAACCATGGCGTTTTTTCAGATGCCTGATAATGTTTGTAGGGAGGATCTCTCACAGCAGGACTCACGGATAACTTTGGTTTCAATTTCTGGTGGTTCACTTTCTGCCAATACTGTGGAGGTGGAGGTGGCTATGATTGCTCAGGTTTAGCATGAGTGGAATTGGGAGGCGGTGCCACATGGTGTGGATGCATTTCTGATGTCGTTTCCTAGTGAGGAGGTTTTGCAGAGGGTGACCGGTTTTGCAGTTTTCCTCAAGTCTCACAATGTCACCATCGAGTTCAAGCCTTGGAAGTCAGACGAGATACCACATCGTTTCGAGCTTATTCCTATTTGGGTACATGTGCACGGTGTGCCTCACGCTCTTCGTCATTTCTTGGGTCTTTGGGCGGTCGGCTCGGTTATTGGAGCTACTCTGGATGTCGATCTTCTATGTTTGCGTCGCAGAGGAATTGTTCGTATTTAGGTAGCGGTGCTGAACCTAGATGCTTTCAAGAGAAGCACAATTGATTCTCTTTCTTCTGACATAGTCGTTCAGAGGAAGGGTTATGAGTTCCGGTACAGCCAGGAAAAAGAGGACTTTCGTGTTGATGCTGATTTTGTGCCTCGAGTATGGGAGCATGGGGATGATTCAGGAGGCGATAAGGGACATGAGAGGGATGACACAGTGGGGGGCAATGATACCAGTAAAAGGCCCAAACCCACTTCTTCATCATCCAACAACACCTCGGCCCCTCCTACCTCGGGCGGAGTGGTACCCATGCAGATGGCCATTGCCGTCACACCGCCGAACCCTCATCGAGGCTTACATCTACTTCTTCGTCACTCATGGGGTCTTCTTCGTCGGTGCCGGCTACTTCGTGTAACATTGCTTCTCCGACGACGCTGGCGCCCCGGTCCTCGACGCCGCCATCACCGACTCACTGGTCGGCGCCGCCGCACCTCGACGACGGGGGTCACATGCGTCCCATACTGGAGGAGATGGCAACCGCGGTGGTGAATGCGAGCACTCCATCGCCACCACCATCGCCTACATCTGTCTCTCCGACTCGACGGGGAGTGATCTTCTCCCCGTCCATTCGTGCTAGCCAAGAGTCTGCCAGGGCGGAACTCCGCGCGTTATCATCTACACCTCCATCACCAGGGGGCGTCGGCTACCGATCCCGAGGAGGCTGAGGAGCAGCCCCTGCGATCTTCTTCTTCACCACCACAACAGTCTACTCCGCCTCTCGGAGTCGTCACAGGCTCAGCGGCCGATATTACTCCTTCGCTGCTGAGGCACAGCGGGCGTCATTACGTCAGGACTTACGGTTCAGCAGCCACCGACGAGGACTCTATGGTGAAGGCCATGCGTAGGACGGCTGCGCGCAACCTTGACTTCGAAGGTACACCCTCTCGCAATTCTTTTATGTCTTTTGATAAATCCAAAGTATCTTCAAATATCACTAGACTTGGAGTGTCACTAGGACGTAATGAGAAAGAGATAGACTTTTCGGTTAGGGCCCTTAAACAAGTGGAGTTCGACCGGCTTACGGTTGCTCCTAGGTTGTCGAGCTTTGTTGACCCTCTCGTGTCAGATGAGGAGGATGAGGATGCTGATGCCAATCATCAAGGCAAGCTTCTCTCTCATTTGGTTAAAGACACGACTGAAGTAGACCTTGACGATACTGTACGCGACACTACGCTCTATGAGCTTGTCGCGTCGGTGTGTAAGAATAAGTCTAACTCAGGAAAGAAAAGAGGGCGCTCTTCTAAGAAGGCAAAGGTCTCTAAACAAAAAATTGGTTCAGCATGAGAGGCATGTTTTGGAATAGCAGAGGTCTAGGTGACTTGGCTAAACACAAACACATTGCCGATTGTGTAAAGGATCATGCGTTGGACTTCGTGGCTATCACTGAGGCGGGCAAACGTGACTTTCCAACATGTGATCTGGACCACTTCTCATGTGGTTTGGACTACGAATGGCACGTCTTACCGCCGACCGGGAGGTCTGGTGGAATATTGCTAGGTATTAACTCTACGTACTTGCAACTATTGTCCACGTCAAAGGGGGAGTATCATATCAAATTCCACCTTCGAAATAAGTCTGACAATTTCCTTTGGAGCCTCGTAGCCGTATATGGTGCCGCTCAAGAGGAGTTTAAGTCTGCATTTCTAAAAGAACTTGTTAATACCTGTCGAGACAATCCCCACCCCATGTTAATCGGGGGGGGGGGGGGGATTTAATATCCTTCGATATCAGCAGGAAAAAAACAATGACCGGTTTGATACAAGGTGGCCTTTCCTCTTTAATGCTGTTATTGACAGTCTGGATCTAAGGGAGATCACGATGTCTGGTCGTCAGTATACCTGGGCTAACAACCGATCGGTGCCAACCTTTGAAAAACTTGATCGGGTGCTAGTTACCAACGACTGAGATTATAAATATCCCCTAGCCTCGGTTCGGGCATTAGAAAGAATTGAGGCCTTATTGGATCACGCTCCATTGCTCACCGATTTTGGACAACCAATCCCAAGCTCTGACCGTCACCAATTTAAATTTGAATTGGGATAGCTCACTAGAGAGGGATTTCATGCACTACAAAAAAACACTTCCGTGATGATACGTGTTTGTCATAGTAGGTCACTTTTTTGTCATGCATGTACATCCATGATGATTTTATGACAGAATCAAGATAGTCATACCTGTGCTGTCGTAGAAGTGTTCCATGACATTACCAAAATTATCATCACGGAAGTGTCCACTTCCATGACGATAAATCGCGCGTCACAGAAGTGCTTTCGTCAAGGGTGACCGACACCTGGCATTCACCGTAACGGAACGCCGTTAAGCTATCGGGTCGGGTTTTGGATCCGATAACCCGTTAACAGCCCCGACCAATGGGGATTTTCCACGTGTAAAATCATCATTGGCTGGAGGAGACACATGTCAGGTCCGCGTTGGCACATGTGTCACTCATCCAATGGGCGAGACGCGCCTATGATATGTTGACACATGGACCGACCCAACAAGTTTAAATGGGCCGGCCCAACTAAAGGCCCACAATATTTTGCGGACCATAATGGGTCGGCCCAACTAAAGGCCCACGAGATTTTGCGGACCATAATGGGCTGGCCCAGCTAAAGGCCCACAAGATTTTGTGGGCCATAATGGGCCGGCCCAGGTAAAGGCCCACAAAATTTTTGTGTGCCATAATGGGCCGGCCCAGGTAAAGGCCCACAAGATTCTTGCCGATCATAATGGGCCGGCCCTGCTAAAGGCCCATGAGATTTCACCAACATTAATGGGCCGACCCAGTTGTAGCCCACAAGATTTTGAGGACCGAAGTAGGTCGGCCCATTAACTGGCTGCCATGTTTCGGGCCAAATGCCGGCCCATATTTGATCCGGTCCATTAATGGCCTGCCACGTTCTGGGCCTAATAATGGCCCATATGAGATCCGACCCGTTAAAAGCCTACCATGTTCTGGGCCAAATTACGGCCCAGATCAGGTCTGACCCTTTAAGAGGCTTTGGCCTAAATTACGGCCCATATCAGGTTCGGCCTATCAACTGGACGCTATGATTTTGGGCCCACTTGCTAAAGGCCCATTTATTAATTCGGCTTGATATTAGTTTCGGCCTGTTAAGGGTCCGTCTAACATTTCGGTCCTATATTAATTTCAGCCTGTTAAAAGCCCGTCATATAGTTGGGCCTAACTACGTCCCGGTTTGCATTCGGCCTGCTCGCAGCCGATATCTATTGGGCCAAACAAGGACCGAGACAATTTTGGCCTGTTAAAAGCCCATGATTTGATTCGCACAATCATGGGCAGGGGTCCATTTCGAGCTGCTGCCAGCCCGTGAGCTGTTCGGTATGTTTCAGGCCCAACCTACTTCTCAGCCTCTTAAAAACTCATTGAGTTTTCTTGCGAAAAGAGGGTCGGGGGTTACTCGACCTATTAAAGGCCCTTATCTACTAGTGGGCCAGTTTGCCGTTTAACGGACCAAGATGACGGGGCCCATGATGCGGATCATACATCGTGATTGCATGACGGCCCGATTATGTACCGTAATTTTACGGTTTGGTCGGTTTACTGTGAAGACAATATATATATACAGTAAAATAACTGCAGCATCGTGAATAAGAAAAAACCTAGACTATACAATAAAGAAATTACGACATATTACATCCACTGGGCATCAAAGTTTGCCACTAAGATAATAAAGCACAAGCATACAACAGATTACATACACTGGCATCAAAGATCGCCACCAGTGCAAATAAACACGCCGACAAAATAATATACAAAACCGACAGCACTTCAATAGAGTTCAAGAAAGGTTAGCCCTGCCGGGGAGCTGCAGCGCAAGCAGCTGAGCAAGATGATGAGACCGCGCTTGTTCACCACTTATATCTTCCTCACTCTGAAAGATAAACAAGCAGACATATGACATGTTTTGCACATAAAAGTATCAGTCCTGACAATTCATCACATTTCTTACTGATGAATAAAGTGACACAGTTTAAAATTGCATTAACACAATATGGTATTGTTTAGGTCAAGACATGGCAGGAAATGACATTGTGAAGGAGTTGGCAGCTTCACGACACCACTGGATTACAGATCAAGAACTCATAAGTACCAAGGTTAGTGTGCTGTCAATTTATCCCATTTCAGAATGGCAAATAAAGAGACGGTTTAAATAATAGTAGAATGATATGACATTGTTCATAGTTAAGACATTGCAGAATATGACATTGTGCTATAGTGGGTAGGTTCACCACACTACTAGATTACGGATGAAGAATAGAAGCATACATGCAGTGCAAAAGAAGATCACTTGCTATGTATAGTTTAATTTACATGGTATGAAGAAGGAACTTGGTTGTACAACTGAAAACTTAAATTGAGAAGGACAAACTTTTGTTTATGAACTACATAATAAACTTTAAACATGCAATTTGATGCAAACACCAAAAATAAACAGCTGTTGCAGTCATGCCTAACCAAATATACACAACAAAGTTTGAAGACTTGAGAAGGACAAACTTACATTACTGGTGAAGACAGGCTCTATAAAGCCCTTGTCCATGTTGATGGGGGGGGGGGGCAATTCAAGAAGTTTACCACAGAATCTTCTTCATAAACATTGCCTTTATTTTACATTTTGTTAAGAGTAAATATAGATGTAATAATATACAAAAAAATGGAGAATATTTAAGATAAGATGAAGAGTGATGGTACATAACCAAGTAGCTATAAATGTATGTGCAGTGATACAGACAAAAGACACAGCCAAGAGCAATGCACAACTAAACTTCTTTAGTACCAACCTTATGGTAAGAGTAAATATAGATATGATGTGTAGAAAATGGAGGGCAAAGAAAATAAGTTGCAGAACAATGCAGAGCTAAAAAAAATTCATTGGCATTGGATATATTCTACACTAATGTAACCATTCATACAGATCGGATAATTTGGAGTGAACAATTGATAAGCAAGCTATCATGCATACTGCTGTCACATAATGAACCAGGTATGTATGCAAGTACAGTGATATAGGACAACAGGTACTAACAAGAGCAAAGCAGCGGGCAACATATTTGTGATATCCTGTCGTTCTTTTCAAACCGGAATTCTTCTTCGAGCAGATTTCCTGCAAAAAAGATCCATAAGGCACATGCGGAAAAGTAGAAGTTCAAATTGTCATGTGATTTCATAGACAGTACCTCATCCTGGGAACAAGACCACTGCATAACAAGGTTTTCCCATTCAATGTCTTCTAAATTTAGCACAGGAGACTTCACCAGAAATTCGTTTATAGACTTGCCATCAAAGTGTGATTTCCTCAGGTAACACCGATACTGCTGCAATGCTTCCTTGAAAATCACAAGCAAGCTTTGCTCGTCATGACTATCCAGATTGACCCTCGCCTAGTTACAACAATGTAATGTAAATCATTGATGTGTTCAATTAGCAGAAAACAGGAAAATAATAACCATGAATAATAGCACTTACACGTAAGTTGGACAGGAAGATGTGAAAATGGTGTTTGTCTTCACTATAATCTTCCCATGATGGGAATATATGCACGTAGTCCCTAACAACATTGAAAGCGTTGTCTTTTAAACTTGGAATAAATGGAATGGGGTTCCAATCTGCAGGAATTGGCTGTCTCTGCAGTTGGGATAGGTCTATGGCCGGTGGACTTGCTATACTTTTTGCTGGAGTGGGAGTTTTCTATGGTACGGCTGGTGCTATGGCAAATGAAATCAGTATACCTTTTGCTGGAGTGCAGGTCCTGTGTGGTGGGGCTAGTGGTGTGGCCAGTGAAGTATGGGTAGAGTCTGCTGGAGTCGGTCCTACGTTTTTTGTCACTGGTTGTATAGCCAATATAAGTGGGGTGTTGTTCTATTTCTCCGGCACCACCATGTTTTTCAAGGACTTTGCTTGTGCTCCTTCAGGTTCGCCAATCACCCCCTTCCTTTTTGATGTCTGATGCACAAGAACAACATTTGAGTGGAAAAACATGGTATGATGACATATGGAATATGTATTGATAATGGATGGGCATGGCATCTCGAGTTATATGATGAGTAAACTAAGCAGATGGCGGTGCAACAAAGTAGAAGAAATGCAAGACAACATATGCAAGATACTCGCAATCAATAAAACCTTGCCAAATTAGAACAGTCACCTTGATGGGTGAACAGGACAGGTCATCTGCCTTTGACTCCTCGAGGTTAGAATAGTCATTAGGATGATATTCTGAACAAGATTCAATAGGTTGGGAGCGTATGAGTTTCATTGCATCCAGAATGGCACTCAATGCCTTGGTGCCAATTTTGTAAGTCATTGCAGTGTTTAGCTTCAAGAGTGGACTGCTGCTAGTGTGGCACAAAGCAGCTACATAGATCATAGTGTAGATATAACGGGGAAAACTCTAAGCATCAGAGTAAAATCAGCAAAGTGGAACTTGCTGGAATATATGTGCTAGTACTGCCAGTACGACTAGAAAGGCTTCAGATACCAGTTCTCTTCAACTGAAGGTGCGATACTGTTAATATCAGTGTAACTCTCAAAGGCGACACAGCTCCCCGCATTTCCTTGCTATTCTTATAGGATTCAAGTGGGCAGGTCACTACAAATCCTATCCCTATGTTTACAAAATCCTACGAATCAAAGAGGCCCAAAGTGTCCATCACAACCGACCCTATAGACCTCTACACTGCAAATGTCCCTACTCATCTTCAGTACAAGGAACATAGTGTACTACTATCATACTCCCTCCGTTCCAAAATATAGGTCTTGGTAGAGATTTCCACTATGGATCACATACAGATGTATCCAGATACATTTTAGAGTGTAGATTCACTCATTTTACTCCATATGTAGTCCATGGTGGAATCTATACAAAGACTTGTATTTAGGAACGGAGAGAGTGCATATTAAAGAAGAACGGAAGAGGAACATGGTAAAGAAGAGCAAGCAGATTTTGGATAATAAAATGTTGGTTGCGCAGTGCCCACACATGATGAACTAGAGCGCATTAAGAATGCAACTCCCAGCTGTCTCTCGATCATTTCAGGCGGTTGGATGAAGATCCTACGTACCCTAACCCTTCTTCTTCCTCGTCTCTGATTCTTTCCATACAGAACACCGCACGGGCCGCCGGCCGGACCACCGGCCACCACCGCCTGTGTTCCTCTGCCACCCCACCCCCCACCCGCGTCGAGTTTTCTTTGTTCGGCGAGGCCCCACAACCACCCGAGCCCCTTCGTTCGCACCGGCCAACTCTGGCGAGCTCTGTAAAATCGACTGACCCAATTTTGAAATTTAGTCTACTGTGATTTAACTAGTGTGCAATATAAAAGGGGAAAACCATAAGCATTGGGAGTGTAGTGTTGAGCGTGTCATGGCGGATCTGAAGGTGCAAACCGGACAAAGGCAACTTTGCAACCAAGACAATGAATCAGAGTAAAGCAGTGGCGATCTATTTTCTTGCTGTGATAAATAAGTTGAGCAGATACGAAAGAGTATCGCCTCTGGTGCGGCGCAGTGTATGCATCTGCTGAGAATTTGACGGTGCTGCGGTAGCGATGGCTGTCGGCGGTGTGGAAGCAGATCTAGGAGGGTAGACGGTGGCGAGAGGGCGCGGTGGACGAGACGGTCGTAGGAGCGGTGCCGACAAGGTGGACGGCGGCGGGGATGAAGCGAGAGGACGGGATGCAAGGATCCCGGTCCGAAGCCGTGGATGAGAGAGGTCGATCTCATGTAATGGACGACGGCGTCGGGGTATTAGCTCCGGCATGGTAGAGGAGGACGGAGGTGGATGGGGTGGCAGACGTCGGCGGACGGAGGAGGCTGGGGTGGAGAGGGTGTTTTGGCGCCCACGGAGTACGAATGGGGAAAAGAGAGGTAGAGAGGAAGGTGGGAACAATGTATTAAGGGCGCGCTTGTCTCAAATGCGAGGAAATTTACAAACTTAGCCCCCGTTTCAAATTTCCTACTACATCACATCAATATTAGTCGGTTGGTGATAGGACGGTGATCTCGCATACACCTTGCCGACGAGAGTTTGTTTTTGGCGCCCACCGTGTATGAATATGAATCGGGGAGGGAGTCAATTTCGGCTGAGGACACACTGTGTTTTGGTGCCTACCATGTATGAATCCGGGTGAGAGGCGGTTACGTCACGTTTGGGTGAAATTACAAACCTACCCCTATCAAAACCTATAGAAATCCAGCAGATAGGCTTTGCGTGGCAGGGATAGGCAGTAGTAATTTCCATCTCGCAGATTGTGGTTTCGGGCGGTTACTGCGACTTTCCCCGCTTCGTTCAATTTTTTTAGAGTGCACGTTTACCGTGCCAAATCAATTCGAATCCCGTTTGTATCCTATTTTTTTCGGGCGGGATCCATTTTCAATTGCAATTACATTCTATATACATCATTTTTTATATATACTTTCAAAAGCACAACACCATTTATACATAAATATGATTTACAAATGGCATGATCTCAGATTCATAAGGTTGTATCCATCAATTTGGATTTTCAAACATTTGAAACCACTTTATGTTGAAATCCAGTGTATGCATTCCTTGCTAACTGTCTCCGATTAATGTGTGTTTCATGCGGTTTTTTTTACTTCTCAAACATGTATAATGTGTTTCACACACGCAACATATAGTGTAATCCCATTTAGACATTAATTGCATATAAACCATGCATTGTTTGTAATTAAAGAATCTAAGGATCACCAATATTTATAAACTATATAACATTACACGTGTGCCCAAATTCAAATGAATATGCATGTTTGATACACCAATTTGTGTTATGATATTATCGATGCCGTGATCTCCAGTTTAAATATTTGAATCCCCTTTAATCCAGATATTCATCTCATATAGCTATCACTCATTCTTATATAGGACTATCTCTCTGGACCTATACGCGTTCATCGTCTCTCAGGTATCTCTCGTGCTACCTGTATGTCAACAATGATCTTTTATCTTCATAACACACTGACGGTACTCTCTCCCTCGACCTTCATCACTCTATCTCTCTCTAAGTATATCTCGCTCCCTGCTATGTGTCTCTAACTATGATTCTCCATGTGGAATCTCTTTCTCTCACACAAACACAAAACTTTGTCTCCCGGGGTCTCATTTCTCTCTACTATTCCCATGTGTGCCACTTGCACACCCCTCATACAGAGATGTCTTTCGCTACTTAGATATGAGAACCTACAACTCTTCCTCTTAAATATCTCTTTCTCACACACAAACACAAACTCTGTCTCCCAGGGTCTCATATTTCTCCATTGTTCTCTTGTTTGTCGCTCACACACACTCTCTCTCCCTAGAGATATCTTGCGTTCCCTCATATGTCTCTCTAGCTATCACTCTCGTTGTGAAATATCTTTCTCTCTCGCAGACACAAAACTCTGTCTCTCGAGATCTCATTTCTCTCTGATATCTGTTTGTATGTGACTCACATGCACCCTCTCTCTATCTCTCTCACACCCACACACATAACTCAGCCTTTTGATCCACTTGACTCCTATCTCTAATGCACACTAGCTAGCATCTTTATCTTTCTATTTATCTGTTTCTCCATCAACCTTCTTTCTCGCCCTCACTCTTGATTCCTATCACGCACACTACATATGTTTCTCTCTACATGTAGTCAAGTGCCCTCTCACACACATATATAACTTCACCGTCTGAACCACCCGACGGTCATCTCCAACACCCAAACTAGCGGATGTCCCTCTAGCTAGCATCTCCATCTCTTTATCTATCTGTAGTTTCTTTGTCAGCATTTTTTTCTCGCACGGAGTCTTGCTTCCTATCGCCCACACTATATATGTCTCTCCATACATATGCATTTATAGGTTGATCTCTTTTGCACAATCGTTGTGCCTCACTCCCTCTGCTCGCCATAGATGCATGCTCCAGCCCACGCCACTATCTCTTAAAGACAAAAACACATGCTCAATTGTCGGGCCTTCTTCCCTACATTCTCACATGCATGCATGTTGTCATACCGATCCGTCTCTCCCATGTCGTTGATCTTATGACTTATGTCTTCTTTCTTTTATCTCAATCATGCGCGCACGCACACACACACACACACATCCCACGTATACATGTATACCTCTCACACATGCACGTTCAAGGTCTCTATGCCTCCATACGTAGTTAATTACCTTCAATCCTAACGCCACATCGAATCGTTCTCCTCTTGTGTGCACATAACTTCCACCTGGATGGGTAAAACACACACTCACACTTAACAATCTCCTTCTAGCTACCCCCCTCCTCTCACTCTTCCCCTATATCCCCGAAACCAATAAGACCATCCCTTTGTTTAATTCCCGCCTACATGCACCATCGATATATAGTAGTCTTCCTTGGTGTCTCTTGAACAAACACATTCTCTCGACGTCGACTCCTCTCACACGCACACATCTCCTCTTCCCTCTCTACGGACATTTTCTCTCTCGCACCCTATCGTTGGTGGCCTCTGCCATACACATCACCTCTCTATAATGAAGCCATGCACACTTAAATTACATCCGCCACAGAGGACTCCGCGACACACACACACACACACACACACCCCACACACATATTAAGACTCCATCTCTCTCTCTCTATCTCACACACACACACAAACACACACACACACACATGCACACACGCACGCACACCCCCCACCCCCACACACTAAGACTCCATCTCTCTTTATCTCTCTCTCTCTCACACACACACACTAAGACTCCATCTCTCCCTCTCTCTCTCTCACTCACACACACACCACACACACACACACACTAAGACTCCATCTCACACACATGCTCTAGGTGGAGCATTTGTTCCTACCACCCTTCATCCAACCTTACCCATATGATAAACAATCACCTTAATTTACTTGCATAACATGGACAAATTCCACTTTACTTTAGTAGTCAGAACTTATCATCTGTACCCTTATAAAAAAATGAGTTGGCGATGATGGTGTGCCTGCCATCTTGTAATACAGACCATATGATCTATATCTGACGGATAGAAAGCAAACTATGATAATTTTACAAAAAATACCCGCACCTCTCTCACATACTTATCTCCCACAACCTCATTGCTCAGCAATTAAAAAAGGAAGTCTCTGGAACAATCTAGCATGGTGGCCCCAGCCCGCCAGCGCCGTCCATCCCCATGCCTCCACCCACTCCGACCACCAGTCACCTCCACGCTCCACTCCTCGTTGCCTTATCTCTCATTTTTCATTTTTTCGATGACATTCTCGAGATACCAGTTTTCCGATAAAATTCTCAAGATATCATTAGTTTTTACACATGGGATTACTCCTGCATGGGTTAATCACAACAGGTGTTTTGTAAAAAAAAATGCATATTGATGTTCCGTGCAATGCAAGAGAATCTTGCTTATAATTATATAACGCAAATCACGAGGAGGAAGTGACATTTTTTTGACACAACCACATTAACATGGCCACGTAAATCACTAGCTAAAGTAAATACCATTATACTTATATCCCGATGCAAAAGGTTGAGTACATGTCCAAAGATTAGAGTCGCACACATGCACTCTATCTCTCAGAATCTCTCTCACACACACACCAGTTAGGTGACACCCACTTAAGCAGACACGTATGTTACAATTTGTGCACCCGTGGGTACACGTGATGCTGCCCATTTATTTAAGCCAGAAGGCGAACCCAAACAGTGGCTGCATTCATTCCCCTCCCGCCGCCTCTTCTCTGGTCACCGTCGCTCAGTAGCCATGGCCCGGCCGAAGGTAACAACATACAACATACTCCCGCCGGAGCGGCGCTTTAATATGGAAATTTAGTGGTCATGCATGCATCTTTTTGTGCTAGCACTCCTATATAAGGGTTGACCGGTCGCTTCCCGCGGACGTGCGCGGACAGTGGAAGAGGAAGGAGAAGGGAAGCGGGCTGTGGAGTAATGTTTTTTACCATAATTTGTTAGGAAACTGAGTGCAATAATTGAGTAGTTTTGCAAACTACCAGTACTACACCTGAAACGGTTCAAAACCTATACTCCCTTGCCAGCGCGCGCTTCCTGCGTGAAACGGTCAGCGTCGCCCTGGAGCGTCAGTGCCGCATTAATGCCAGGCCAGAGCGAAGGTGACCTCTCAATGGCGCCGGCTTTGAAGTGGCGCGACGGCCGAGAGAGCGCCGCTTCCCGATGCACGCAACTGCTCCGCGTCGAGACTGGCCATAGGCCCTGTTTGGATCCATGGGTTCGAGTTAGTTTGAGCTAGTTGGCGCTCAAATAGCCCTAAAGTATCCAAGCATGAGGGTTTAAATTGGAGCAAGTTGCACCGAACCCACCAAAAAAAACTATCCCACCCAAGAGGTGCTAACTGGAGATAGTTCTCATTGGGACCACTGAAAAATCACTTCTCTCTCTCCATCAAGTGCATTTATTGTCAATCTAACCCTGTCACCCAAACACCTCTTTGGCTACAGTTAGTACAGGGTTAGTCATGAGTTAGTCTAACCTCTAGCTAAGTTAGAGTATCAAACAGGAGAGTATAGGACATGCAAGTTGCTCAAAGCATACAATCAAATTCGTACGTGAAAGGATTTTTTCTTTTTGAAAATGGAACGTGAAAGGAATTTTTTTTAGAATGCTCTTAGCATGTCGCTAACATGTGATGAGTTAACCGACCTCAATAGATGGCAAAAACGCCAGCCCGCCGCACTTTGATAGAGACGAGAAGGGAGAAGCGATACAGGCTGCTGGATTACTAGAGATAGGTGTCGCACGGATGCCAAGAAATATGGTGATAGCGTGGGTTAGCCATGTACAAGTATGATGTAACTACACTGGGCTGCCGTGTTTTGTACTCTTCCAGTCCACTGTGGAGATGATTGGTTGATTTTATATCACTGAATAATATTAAATATTATGAGTGCACACGCTCCCCCACACGAGGTTCCTTGCTCCTTCTCGGTCGTCGGGAATCTATGTTCTTCCACTCTATTTTTTTTACGTGAGCTTTGTTCATCCTTTTGCCAACACGTGAGACATCTAGCATCAAGGTGCACGTGTTATGCAAGGATCGTTCCATCTATATGAAGAACACGTGGGACTGGAACTACGAGACGGACATGTACCCAGGAGTGGACGTATGAACCTGAGTAATGTAGCGCAGTAAGTGAAGTAGAAAGGCACAAATGGTATGAACATGCGTGGCATATAGGGTGTGTTTGGTTGCGTTCTCGTCTCAACATAGTTGTTCCCTCTTCATGCATGCTCAACTCAACACCCCTCTTCATGCATGCTCGCTTCATGCATGCTTCTAGTGTATTTGTGCTAAACTAGTGTGGACTCATGCACCCTCCATACACTCTACCAAACACCCAAAAGTAGGTCGAGAAGGGAACTCTTGGGCGGCATTTGTCTCTTACTACGTACTACCACTAAATGTTGTACGTGCAATGCACGGTGATGTTATGGAGTACGTGCCTAAGTACTCTACTACTACTATATTAGTTGGAGGCACATATTAACTTTTATATTTGTTTACGTGTATGCCCCGAGACCTTCCAACTAGACATGTCTTTCTCTCCAGGTCGCACTTTGTATCGTTCATACCACTAAGTACTACTACGTGTGGTCTCCGACCCAGAAGTGGAAGAAGTGGAGACGCTCTACCATGCTGTTTTTCTTTTACGCTGGGCTCTACCACGCTGTTCCTGTCCCACTCCTTTCGCTGACGTATGGGACATCCAACACATGCCGTGTTTGGCACTCTTCATCATAAGAGTTGAAACGCTAGCATTCATCAGAAATAAAAAATAATTATAGATCAGCAATGATACTATTTTTTTGAGAAACAATCACCAGTGATACTATACCACGCGGTTTCCTTGCTCCTCGATATCGGAAAGAATACTTCCATTCGCCAACATGTGGGACATCGACCATCCTGGTCCACTTGCCATGCACGCAGAACTCCAAGGGAGAGTCACCCCGGTCGTTGCGCCGCAGTAACAATGACTAATGAGCCGTCAAATCACTGGCCCACTTCCCACTTTGAAGTTGCTCGGACGAAGGAACCATCATGACTTCATTGAATTCCGCTTCTTGATGAAAACTAATGTACCAGCAGTACTGCTAGCTACAATAGTTACTCCAACAGAGGCCTCCTTCCGTTCATAGGATATGAATTTATAGGAAAATGAAAATCATAGGAAGTGAGATGACATGCATCTCAATTCCTATAGAGAAAGAGATGCCATTTGATGCATAGGATAGGAATTTTTCCATTTAGTCTAGGCTAATGTACTGGTAATTTGCTCTCAAAACTACAGTAGTAACTAGTAGTACTGGTACATGCTCATACTCAGACACATACACACACACTAACTACTAGTACTACTACTTCTCACATGCTGGCCAGACGCCGTCGTTCTCCTTCCCGGCTTTGTCGGCGACACCCCACCGTGCTTGGATCTCCGCTGACCTCTCCGTAGCAGCGCGTGCGTCCTTTTCTTTCTTGCGGCGGCGGGCCTCTCTTTTCTTGAGTGCTTTCTGACTTTTCCGCTCCCTCTGTGCGGCTTTGGCCGCCTCTTGCTCTACCGCCCATTCGGCCTTCGCATCTTCAAATTACTCCCACATAGTTGTGAGGTCGCAGCGGTGATGAACTCGGCACAGCGGGATGCCATCGCTTCCCAACCATTTTGTGTGCGGTCGTGGGCGGCGAGGAACTCAACGCGACGGGATGCCATCGCTGCCTTACCGGTTAGTGTGCGGCGCAGTGGCATGAACGACGCTTGGTGAGAGCTCTGGGGTGGAGTAGCCGGACAACCATATAGTGCATTGGTTTGTCAAGAGATCAAGGACAGAAGACGAAGGAAATTTGGATTCCCCTTCAATCCTGGTCATTTATTACCGAGTAAATGCATTGGCGGTCATCGAACTTGTCTTGATAGCTCACTTTGATCATTGTATACGAGATATGGTGATTATACGGTCACTGGCTCAGCGTATAGCTCCATATTTGTCTGGTTGACCTGTCAAACAGTCCGCATGCGCCTCATCAGCTCATGTTCTTTATCTATCTATGCGGGCCTACCTGTCAATGGAGAAAGAAATACTGTAAAAACCAAAATTATGCGTATGTGGGGAATCAAACCACGGACTCGTCGCTGCAACGCACCCTCGTCAGCCAAATGAAAATGAAATACTTCGCGTCAAACACTCACGCTCACGCTGTCAAAGCATGCTAATGCATGCACATCGCCCTCTAAATCAAAGTCCTGCTCATGGCGCAACGCAAACGGCGAGCCCATCACCTGCGCGCCCCGGCGGTGCCTAACATTACTGTTTACGTTTGATGGAGGCCTACACGAACGCCGAGCATGTATTCACCTGACTCAACACCAATGGTCATACTCGGAGCGCCTTGCTCATGTATATCGTCCATCACAATGACAATCTATAAAATAGCCTAGCTAGAGAGGGTACTATGGTAGTATGGTACGGAGTATGTACTATCGTGAGCGACCGATCTTAGTGCCACTGCACACCGAAACCCCTTCCATCGCTAGCGCGCGCTTCCCGCCTGAAATGGTCACCGTCTCTCCAGAACGTCAATGCCGCATTCACCGGACTTAACTGCAGGTGCAATTGGTGTGTCACTGACATGCGGGCCAGATGCCCATTGGGCCCACATGTCAGTAACCCAATGCATCTGCAGTTAAGTCACTGAAGCAGCATCCACATTCATGCTCGACGAACCTACTCCGGTGCCAGTTGTCCATCCGTCTGCCGCGGCTCATTGCCATTCGCCCGCTATATTAACTTGAGCCCCAGCTCCCAGCCATAGCCAAAGACCCACACTTATTCTCCTCCGGCCCCTTCCTTCTGTCCGCACCACTCCAACCATGGCCTCCTAGCACTCCGAAGCTCTCTTGGACGTACTGTCACAGGAGCAGGTGAGGGACATCGGCGGCTTCGCTCCGGGCGTGCTCCAAAGCTCTCTTTGACGTACTGTCGCAGGAGCAAACGAAGGAGATCGCAGGCACCCCCCGGCCGCCCTCCGCCGCCACGACCATGTAGCCAGCGCGCGTGCGCGGGCGCAGCCGGCAGCGAGGAAGAGTAGTACACGGTAGGTTGCCGCTGCTCTGGTCCCAAGAAGACCACCGCTACTCCACTCAGTCGACGCCAAGCTTGGTGGGGTAAACATCGGCGGCCGATTAGCCGCTTGACGGCGACGTGGAGGCAGAAATCTTCAGAACCTTGTACTCCGGAGGAGGAGGTTATCAAGGCGGATGAGGAGGAGGCAAAGGCAATGGCCGGGTTTCTCTGGTTCATGGCCGGACATGGTGGTCGTGTGCCGGCGATCGTTTAGATTAGGTTTACAGTAGGTTTTAGTACGGTTTGTGCGAAATATGCAATGAATTTCGTCCATTTTGTAGGAAAAGTTTTCGAAATGTAATGAATTTCATTCGGTTAATTTGAAATTTGCTTTGTTTGCACGAATTTCGTCCGGTTAGTTCATATAGTTGTCAAAAGGTATGCAGGCAGCATCGGATGGCATCCATCAATGTCCTCGGATAGATGCTGGTGTAAATTTGTGGACCAGCACTGGAGATGCCCTAACTATCATGCTATAATCACTGATAGTCCTCCATTATTTGGCAGGGAACAATTATCCCTCGATCAAAATCAGATTCGCGGTGTTTCGCACTGCTCCCGCGTAAGAGTGTAAACTCTTGCTTACATAAAAATGGAGCAAGTGGATGACACTGTAGCACGCCATATCACTCGAACTAGCCCGCCTAACGAGCGGGAAAGCCCCGCCCTCGTCATTTTGTTCTGGATTTCTATCGATCGATCACGTGAAAATGTTACGCTTCGCAAGTTCTAAAGGAAAAAGGCTGCACACTTACGACTTGTACGCGTCGCACCCCCAATAGTCCGGCTCGCACGCCGCTCACCAGAAGGGACACACGTTGTCTTGCAATTTCACTGACATGTGGGACTGTAATTGAATAAACCGTCGATAGCCGAAATCTAATCGCTCGGCGGGCGTTGGGTGAGATGAGAGAAACGGGGGAGGGAGAAGAGATCGCCCGCCCGCCACGCACGGACTCCAAGAAATATATGGTGATAATGTGAGGTGGGCCATGCTGGAGTCCGGACTGCTTCCGAAGCCCGCTCTGACCGCCCTGGCCCCTCAAGACGCCAGCTGCCCGCCGCATGCATAGCAAGTAGTCCCCACTTATGTGGAGGAGAGAGAGGCATTGACAAAGTCAAGGAGTAACAGTGGAGACAATAGCTTTCATCAAAAATAAACAATGAATACTCATTGTTCGTCCTCTATATCGGAAAGAATACTTTCATTTGACGACATGTGGGACGCCGACCATCCTGGTCCACCTGCCATGCACAAAATTATCCTGGTCTACCCCGATCGTATCGCAGGCCCAACCTTTCCCACTGTAAGTTGTTCGGACGAAGGAATCATCATGACTTCGTTGAATTCCGCTTCTTCAAGAAAACTTACTGTACCCGCAATACTGCTACCACACGCGAAGACTGGACGGCACTATACCACGTCATATCACTGAAACCCACTAGGCCAAACTAGCCCACCTAGGTCATCTATTTTGGAGTGGAGGGAGTACGTCTCTGTACTGCTATGATTTTGTGTCGTACGTCTCTGTACATTTGCTACGATTGTCCTACCCTATGAACCAAATGAGTCTTGAATGTATCTGTGTCAACTATTGTCTCATCGATCGCTAAGCCTACAATTTTAGGAGCTAGGGCTATTGGTCGATCGACGACAGATAAGTATAAGCGTACCATGAGCTCATCAGCCCCAACGTTTCTCTTCGGTGAGTGTTTTGCAAGTAGTATAGCTCGCACAGTAGCTAGCCTACTAACACCAAGAATCATCAAACAAGCCCTGCTGATATGATAAATAGTTCAAACTTACATCTAAGAATACCATATATTACATCAAAAGCCGGTGAGGATACATCTGTTTCCATAACTCGGAGAGGGTTCGCATGATTCACTATCAAACAAAAGTAGCAAGTACCGCGCACACAAGACAGTGCACTAGCCCTAAGATGGTTTGATAACACGCATCATTTTGGTAATTACACATTTCAAATGGACTACAACATACAGATGTAGACATATTCTGCTTCGTATGTAGTGACTTGTTGCAATCTCTAAAAAGACTTATATTTGGAAACGGAGGGAGTACAACGCATGCATGCATGTCGTGACTTTCCTTTTGATACTTGCATGTGTTGATTTGATGCACCTTGCCAAATTTTGACTATAATTTAACTAACCAAATTTTCATGCATGTCACAAAAAATTACGGGGCTGTTTGGATTGTGACTATGTTTGTCTTATGTTGCCACATTATTTTTCCCACACTTGCCACACTTGCCTCACCTGAGTTGCTCAAATTGTTAGACACACTTTGGCTTGCCTAAGGAATCTTGCCACAATTTTTGTGACTATGACATGTGGGGTTCACTGCTAATTAAAAAATTCTTATCTTAGGTGTGGCTAATAAAAAATACTTATATTTAGGAATGGAGGGAGTAGAAAATGTAAATAATAATGCATGTTGGGGAAACCCACGTTTCCGCTAATTTTAGCCATGGGCTTGTTCACAATTTTTATGAGGGGGTGGTTGTTCATTTAATGGAGGGACTTGTAGTATACCAGACTTGAACAATACAAAGTGCGACCTGGCACACCGTAACACCACTTGGAACAAGCGGGTAGCTATCTCAAAAAACAATCAACAACTAAAAAAACCGCGACCTGACATGTAGTAGTACACAATTTTAAATGATTGTTTTGATGGAGTGAAAGAGGGAAACTACCCCACAACGTATATATAGGCCGGAGCCTCCGCGCTTGCTTGCTACGGTTGCTCTATTCACACACTCTCATCCTCTCCAGATCTAAACAAGATAGGGGTAGTAACACTGTCTTTCTCCCTTCAAAAAACATCATATTTCTATCCTAACTGCTGGTTACAGATCTGGACGTATTCCCCTTCGCCGGTGAAGGGGAGGAGGGGCAGCGTTTAGGCCGTCGTCGACAGTGAGGAAGGAGACCCACTGCCGGCCGCACCGTTATCTCTGGCCGAGCGCCGGCGCGGGAGGTCCTCCGATCCCTTCCTCATTGCCTGTGGGCGGATCCGGCCTTCCGCCGCCCACCTATCCACATCCTGACGACCTTCAGGTATATCTTCGTTCAAAACCGCCTTAGCTCTACTTCCCCAGCTCGCTACGTCGCTGCATGTGCATCATTTTCTACCTCTCAGCCCCTCTCAATCGGATGGTCCAACGTCACCCACTATTTTCTTCTTCTATTGTTAGAGGTAAAGCTACTTCATGGAGTCGAATCTTGTACTCCCTCCGTCCGAAAATACTTGTCATTGAAATGGATGTATCTAGATGTATTTTAGTTCTAGACAAATCCATTTTGATGACAAGTAATTCCGGACGGAGGGAGTACTTGGTTCCAACAAGAAATAAAGTGGGTGTGGGGGAATTTAGTATGTACATCGGACTTGGTACAAACAGGAAGGAAAGGGGGTGAAAGTAGTACAGACTGGTCATCCAACTGGTATCTTGGTCGAAAAGGGAAATATAGGGATACCGCTGTACATAGTGGTATGACCAGGACTAGATTTGCTATCCACACATAGGAGTAGGTGGCTAGAGTGAACAAAAATGGGACCAACCCAGATATGTTTCTTGGATGTTTGTTTCTCGGGGGAACAAACTATGAATCACCACTTTATGCCCCTGTTTACATACATGGTGCTGGACTGCTGGTGCACCCACTGTCACATGCCCTTATACCAAATATTTAGCTGTTCTTAATCTAATGTCCTTGGTAAAAATGAATCCATGCCACTGTTATAAGCCATGACAAGTTTAGCCAAATGTTTTTGCCTGTAATTGTTTGAGACTCTGACTGTTTCCTCTGTACCTTTTTGTGCAAATAGGGATATCCAATTCACCTGGTTGCTATTGTGACCTTTTGGTGCACTACACAAAACTCTTCTTAAAAGAAGTAACTTTTGTGTTGTTTAACTAGAATGTCAGAATGGAACAGTTGGTTCATTTCGGTGGAACTGCACAAAGGGAGATCTGTGTTCCAATCCTCATCATCCATATTGGTGCCATAACCTTCCTTTAGGTAAGAATGATATTTAATGCATGTGTTCATCTCTATTTTCCGACTGCCATGAGAAAATAATGCTATTTTTACTAGTACACTTGTACTCCCTCACTGACAAAACCAATTCTGAACTAGAAGGCCAATCATGTACTTGGTTTCACCAACTGGTGAGGAGAAAGAGAAACAAAGCATGAAGAGGAGGAAGAAGAAGAATAAACAGTGCCAAGGCGATCTTGCTGAAGCCAGAGGCCTCACTCGAGGCCATTCTAGGGCTCCGGCAACGACTACCTTACATGTGAGACGATCCTCCAGGGAGCCCTTCCACTTTTGCTGTCTCACTTAATTAATTAGGAGTACTTAAGTACCACTAATTTATTGCTGCCTAATTTCCTGTCAGAGTTAAACAAATCTTTAGTAGGACCCTATGCTGAATCATGTACTCCCTCCGTCCGGAAATACTTGTCATCAAAATGAATAAAAGGGGATGTATTTAGATGTATTTTAGTTTTAGATACATCCTTTTTTGTCCATTTTGATGACAAATATTTTCGGATAGAGGGAGTACGTGTGTATGTTTGTCTATGGAGGTGAATCATGTGGTGGAGCAGGGATGGAATATTATTAGTGTCATGACATAATAGTGCTATTGTTTTGCATGTCAATTTATTGCCATTGGTTCAATGAGGCAATGTTTTGCGTATTGTCCATCATGAATTTGATGCTACTGTTTGAGTAATATGCTAATGTCTTCCTATCCTTTCTCACTAAGCTAATGAAGGTTTCACCTTGTTCCTACTTCTGCAAACAGGGATCATGTTATGCCAATCATACATTTTAGTGGAACTACACAAGACAGTACAATGAACTGTATCCCAGCCAGTGCTTTAACTCTGCTGGAAGTTCTTGATAATCTTTCGATATAATCTCAGCACTGGTAAACAAGAGTGATTTCAACCATACATTTGAAGTGCACAAAAATATATACTATTGTGTGATTCCATGAGTCTTTATCATCTCTTATGGGACTACATGAATAAGCTTTTTTTCTCAGGTTGGTACGGGCCTAAGGCCTTCATCCATATTAGTTTGCTGTCATCTCTATTTGTATCGTGCTACTATCCTGAGAAACTCCTTTATCTTTGCATGTTAAAGTTTTGCAACCTATGATAAATGGCAATGCTTTGAGTGTTGAGCTAATTGGCACTGATTAAATAAACTAATACCTCTCTTTAAGCAAGACTACTATGTTGCTAACTTTACCCATTAAGATAAGGAGGGTGCTTCTATTTGTTAGTGTATGTTTCATCAACTAGTCCCACTATTACAGTAATCTCACTCTCTCAATATATGTGCCAACAGGGATGCTCGATTTTGGTGGAACTGCACAAAAACTTTGGGTGCTTCATTGCCTCAACAGCTTCCGTCCTTTCCTGTCAGTCGCTTCGCTTATCTCGGCTTCCAGTCAAAGGAAATAGTAATTGATATGCTACCTCACACAGGTTGGTACTGGTCTTTATCCTGATTATTGTGCTTGTCATGTATTGGTAATTTGGTATTGTGCTACTATTTGCCGATTTTATAAAGGAGTAACTTGGAGCCTGAACTCGCAGGCAAATCATTGCATTGGGTGATTTCAGTAGAACTGCACAAAATGATCAGATGGACATATACTTATGTTGCTGCCATGTACTCCAAAGTTCACTCAGACAAGCATCGATGTTGACAAGAAGTGCCTATATTCATTTGAGTATCAACCGGTGTCAACCAGTTGTCAAACTCCCAAGTATTAGGACAGTGAACGCCAAAAATATTGCTTGGCGCATAGCCCAGAAGAACACAATCCAGTCTTTGGTCCCAACTTGTGCCTTTTGGTTATCGGCAGATATGGTAGCGAACTGTATGGCATGGAGTCTAAAGATTCCAGACAGGTTGGTTGACGCATATATTCATCTGGCACTTAATCAATCTGCACGCCAGGGATGCTCCATTTCAGTTGAACTGCATAGAAAATTTGGGTGGTTCATTTTCTCAACTGCCTCCTTTCTCGTCTGCAATGTAGAATTTTTGCGAGCTACAGGACCAAGATGAGCCAGTAAACTAATTGGATGAAAGTAGTGGCCAAGTTACTCAAACCTTGCTTGGCACGAGGCCACTATTTGAGGATAAACCTACAAGCAAAGTCCAGATTGTCTGTGCTGCCTCTTATGTACTCGAAAGTTTACTCGTACATGAACTAATTTTAGCAAGAAGTACCTCCGACTGAACACCATTTACCAGTCTGTACACTAGGTAATTAAAGTTCGTCCATGGATCATATTGGCTGTGATCTCAATCATTTGGATGCATAAACATACTGAACATGTGTATATCTGAATCTTTTTGTGAATTATGCATGAATATTGTCGTGTGATCTATCAATCATTTGGATGCATAGATATGCTTTGCTTGTGTATATATGAATCTTTTGAGTTGTTGATAGTGAATGTTGGCTATGAATATGAACGTGTCCTATGAACCTGAGTTTGATATGAATGTTTACCTTTTCTGTTGTATTTGTGTGTGAGCTTGTTAGTATGCCTACTGTGGGGTATGTGACGTGTGGGTGTCAAGGGCACACCTTCTTCCTGAGAAGAATTGCACCTGCTTTGTTAGGGTAGCAACGACACATCAGCTCTTTTTAATCTTTTTATTACTCTGTCTTCCCCTCTCCCCCGCTCAACCCCTGCCGTAATGTTTACGGCCTCAAAACAAACATAGTACTATATTGTTTTTCGGGCTTGATGAAAAATCGAGTGCTAGTTTCTGTAGGTTGGCCCACCCAGCAAATGGGCTGCTGGTCCACCACGACAGACTGGGAGGCTAAAAATACAAGTTGTATGGTGCAGAGGCAAGTAAAAGAATGCTATCGAGAGCCATCCACTGAAGAAAAAAAATCGCTCCTGATGTGCTTCTTCAGTCGTGTCACCGGCCCCCTCTTTAATCCAGTTCGCTCGGGGATCTAGTATCATTTTTTTCCAGAGGGCGAACAAGTATCAGCTAGGCCTATGTTTTGTATTTTAACATGCGTAGCCCACAACATACGGAGACAGTGATTTCAACTTATTTTTTGAGGTCCATACCGGCCTATGGGCTTTTTCTTAAAGATCGGCAGCCCAATGTATTTTTTAATAAAACACAGGTCTTTGTTCTATTTATCTATATATAAGTATAATAATATTGTGTACAATTTATGTTTTCCCTTCTAACCACATTATATATATTTATATTATTACTATTATCGTATATTTTATAGAGACTTATATATACATTATAAAAACATCCCACGTGTTATTAAGTTATAAAAGTAAATGTTTAACGGAAGTTGGCAAGGAAAATCCTGGTTGTTTTTGACTCAGAGGCAAGGAAAATCCCGGTGATTGCGTACAAAAGCTTGCGAAGATTTTAAGGACCAATTTAATAATAACGCGCTCATTTTTATTTTGAGCAATAACTCGCTAATTTGTTAATTATATATAAAAAAATGTGCCTCTTTGGTTTATTCTTTGATATTTTTTTTGAATTCTGTTTTGAGCGGTTGTTTGAAATTATTAATCGTTGTCCTAGCTAGAAGTTGGGCTGTACTTTTAACAAACTGTAAATGGGCTGTAGTAAATTTCATTAGAATTAAAAAATGGGCTGTACATTCTTACAAATCGCAAATGGGCTATATGTTCTCTACCAAATCCGAGCTATGGGCCTACTAAGTTGATGCGTACCAAGGGCTTTGTCAACTTAGTCAATATAAACGATTCTAGCTGCAGTGACTGTACGATGTCCATCCAACGGCCGTAGTGCTTCTTCAACCTCTGGTCTTCTTGCTCTAGCCGCCCAAAGCAGCGCGGGTCGTGCCGCGTGCTCCTGCCTCTCGTGGCCGGCTGTGATGTCGCGGAGGCCTCACCACCCCCTACTACTCCCACCGCTGGTCCAGGGCATCCCTCTACTCACCCAAATCCCCTGTTATTCTGCGGAGACGGCAGCCTCACGCCGCAGCCGAACCAGTGAACCCTCGTACTCCTGTCCGCATGGGCATCCTTTGCCGCGTCTTCCCCTTCCTAGGCCTCGCTCTCGTCCACCGCCTTGGTGCTCTCGGCACGACGTGGTCAATGTGGTCAACGACCAACTTCCATCGGAAGAGTACTGTACGTGGAGAGGCTGACAGCTGGGTCCACGGCCACAACCCAGTTTTTTTTGTGATTTGCCAAGTAAGATGCTTTGTCATGCCTGTTGGGCTGCAAATCTTTCAAGACGAGGAGAGCTTCATTTGGCTAGCCGAGAAAATGGCCTATCAGTAATGAGAAATGGGCTGTACATTTTTAAAACACATCAAACCGACAATTAGTTTCAAATTTCTTTTTTTCATTTCGAGATTTTGAATTGCATTGATTTTTATGCGTGGACAATTTGTTGGATTTTATATTGATATACATTTATTTTTAAAATCAGTTTGAATGTGACTCGAAATTTCGGGATTAAAAACAGTTCAGACCGCACCGAAATATGCAAAATTTCATATAATTTTTTAACCGTGGCCACAATATGGGCTGTAATGCTAACAAAAAGAATATGGGCTCCAAAAAAACCTTAAGAATTAGCAAATGGGCTGTAAATTATTAGAAATAATGGCAGATGGGCTGTATGCTGTTTTCCACAGATTTGAGGCTTTCCTAAAAAAAGGTTGACACACAAGCAATGACTGTTGGATTTCCATCCAACGGTCGTCGTGCTTCTTCAATCTCTGCTCTTCCTGCTCCAGCCCCTTAAAAAAGCGCCAGCGGGACTGCCTGCTCCCTCCTCCCCACGGCCGGCTGTGCTGCCGCGCAGGGCTCACCACCCCACCATACTCCCATCGCTAGCTTAGCCATCCCTCTACTCACCCACACCTGCTGTTATTCTCCGGTGACGACAGACAAACCAGTAAACCCTCATACAGTCGTACTCCCCTCCGTGTGGGAAACAACTGCCGAGTCTTCCCTGCCTCCGTCTCGTTCCCTTCCTAGGCCTCGCCATCGTCCACCGCCGTGGTTCTCTCGGCGCGGCCTGGTCAACGTGGTCAACGACCGACATGCATCTGAAGTGGACTGTACGTGGAGAGGCTGATAGCTGGGTCCACGGCCACAGCAAGGAAGTGCCTCCTTATTACACGGAAAATAATGATTCCTCCACCTGACAGCTGGGACACACCGTACGGGCCACTATATTTCATAAAAAAACGTTTCCCCCCTGACTGCTGGGACCCACCAGCTACATCTTCGCACGCAAGGAAGTGCGTCCGGGCAAAAAAAAACGATTCGCCCCCCTGACTGCTGGGACCCACCAGCTACATCTTCGCATGCAAGGAAGTGCGTCCGAAAAAAACGATTCTCCCTCCTAACTGCTGGGACCCACCAGCTACATCTTCACACGCAAGGAAGTGCCTGACAGTCGGGACCCACCTGGTCGAAGCGTACGTAGCATTTTCATTCTGGTCGCGAACGTGTACGTACATACCGGTGGATGTAGAGGCGCGCACGTGTCGTAGTAGAGGCGCGCACGTGTCGTAGTAGAGGCGCGCATGTAGCATGTACACGTACGTATAGCGGCCAGTGCACAAGAAAGAAAATACGGCCACGTATGTGTACATACAGGCGGGGTCTCGAATGCCTACTCACGCATATATACGTACGACCAGGGCTCGTGTACATGGCTGGGTCGGAATGGAGAAACAACATCGTCATCGTGTTCATGGGGAGCCAACCGGCTGGGTCAGAACAAAATGCATCGTCATGTTCATCGGGAGGGCTTGGACGGAACAGGCGATGGAAACGAGGCCTAGCGTACCGCATAATGGAGGAAACGGCCTTGTGTTCGACCGGCCACGTTCAAAACGGGATCCTGTTCATCGGGAGGGGTGTGGCGTACCGCAAAACGGAGGAAACGGACCTCCTACGGTCGAAACGGGGGTCCTGTTGATCGGGAGGGGTGTGGCGTACTGCAAAACGGATGAAACAGACTTGTGTTGGAGCGCTACAGTCGAAATGGGGGTCCTGTTCATCGTGAGGGGTGTGGCGTACCACAAAACGGGACTCCATGGGATACTGTTCATCTCCACCGTCGACCTCCTCCAGCCTCCATGGGTTGGAGGAGGTCGACGGTGGAGATGAACAGTATCCCGTGGATACTGTCGAAACGGGGGTCCCGTTCATTGGGAGGGGTGTGGCGTACCGCAAAACGGGACTCCATGGGATACTGTTCATCTCCACCGTCAACCTCCTCCACCCTCCACGTGCTACTGTTCATCCACCGTCGACCTCCTCCAGCCTCCACCTGCGACTGTTCATCCACGGGCTTCTGTTCATCCAGCCTCCACCACGCGCTACTCCACCGGCTACTGTTCAACCACCCCTCTCCACGGGCTCCTGTTCAACTACCCCTCCACGGGCTACTGTTCATTCACCCCTCCACCGTCTACTATTCATCCAGCCCTCCACGGGGTCGTCCTGTTCATCCAGCCCTCCACGGGGTCCTGTTCATCCAGCCCCAACCGGCTCAATCGATCGGGGTCCTGTTCATCCAGAGGCAACGCAACGGGTCCTGTTCATCCACTCCCACCGCTCATTGTTCATCCAAACCCCCCCACAACTCTCACTGTTCATCCAGAGAGGCAGCATCGATTGGCTTCAGTTAGCAGCAGTAGCGAAGGAATCACTCGATCGGGTTCAGTTAACAGCCATTGGTCGATCGCTTGGGTTCAGTAACGCGTAGCCTGCAGTGCAATTGCTCGGGTTCAGTTAGAGCCCAACGCCTCGCTCGGGTTCAGTTAGAGCCAACGCCTCACACACACGCGCGTACGTGTACGAGAGAAATGCGCATCTCTCGGCCCCCGACCACCCACCTTTAACCAGGAACTCCCCGAAATTTTCCTCGACCTCGCTTCTACCACGGTTTTTTCCGTCATGGACGGCCCAAAGAATGCCATGCAGCTGCGTCTACGGCCCGTCCAGGATGAAAAGCCCATTTTCAGTCATGACTTTTTGTCATAGAAGTAGGAGCCCACCACATCTATGATGATACCGGGTTTTGTCACAATTATCGTCATAGAAGTGTCATATGTACGATAGAATTTTTTTTTGTTCGGCCCAAAGTGTCAAGGATGTGTCTTTTTTTTTGTAGTGATGACCTGGTTAAGAAAGTGTGGGCACGCCAGCCTCGCGGTATCACACCCATTCAACGATGGAATAATTGAATTCGTGCATTGCGTCGATTCCTTCGTGGATGGGCCAAGCATACTTCTGGCATCTACAAAAAAGAAAAACTGCGACTATCTACTTTAATTGATTTCCTTGATAAAATAGCGGAGGTGAGGCCTCTATTTGTAGTTGAGATTGAGCAAAAAAGCAATCTAAACGAGCAGATAGCCCGCCCACTATGCGAGGAAGAGATTAAATGGTACCAACGTTGCAAGGCGGATTCGCTTGTGCAAGGTGATGATTATATGAAATACTTTCAAATGCTTGCCAATGGCAGACATAGAAAGAAACACATATTCGCCCTTGACCAGGAGGAAGGCCGAATTGAGGGGGACGTACCACTTAGAACTTTTATTACTAAGTATTACAAAGAGCTTTTTGGACCTTCAGTTGAATCAAATTTTCAGCTGGATGAATCCATTACTCATGACATTCCTCAAGTTACGGAAGCGGAAAATGAATTCCTAACCTCCCCGTTCTCTGAGGAGGAAATTTGAACCGCGGTGTTTCAAATGGAACACAACAAGGCTCCGGGTCTGGATGGCTTTCCCACAGAGTTCTATCAATGTTTTTGGGACGTCATTAAGGCAAACTTGGTTTAGTTGTTTAACCAACTGCATGCTTAAAACCTTGACATTTCTTGTTTAAACTTTAGGGAAATTATCCTATTGCCTAAGATGAATGAGGCTAGTCGTATTCAACAATATCGTCCGATTTGCCTTCTGAATGTAAGTTTTAAAATATTTATGAAGGTCGCAACTAATCGGTTGAATGGGGTGGCTGACCATGTCGTAAAACCCACTCAAATAGCATTTATGCAAGGCCGCAACATATTAGATGTAGTGGTCGTTTTGCACGAAATTGTACATGAGATTCACCGAAAAAAGTTGAATGGTGTCATTCTTAAAATAGATTTTGAAAAATCCTACGATAAGCTTAAGTGGCCCTTTCTGTTGCAAACTTTGTGCATGAAGGGGTTCTCACAAAAATGGTGTCGTTGGGTAGAGAGATTTGTCTCTGGAGGCAGTGTGGCCATAAAAGTTAATGATAACGTTGGCAACTATTTTCAGACAAGGAAGGGGCTTCGCCAAGGGGACCCCGCTTCTCCTATTTTGTTTAACATTGTGGCCGACATGCTAGCTACCCTTGTTGAGCGGGCTAAGCTGGACGGTCAAATTAGTGGTGTCATTCCACACTTGGTAGAAGATGGTCTATCTATTCTACAATATGCGGATGACACTATTCTATTCATGGATTATGATCGAGATAAGGCAAGAAATCTCAAGTTGTTGTTATGTGCTTTTGAGGAACTTTCTAGTCTCAAAATTAATTTTCATAAGAGTGAACTTTTTTGCTTTGGCGATGCTGCAGAATCAGCACCCGAGTACGCTGAGATTTTTGGATGCCAGCTCGGGCAGTTTCCGATTCGATATCTGGGTATTCCCATACACTATCGGCGCTTAACTATCGCTGAGTGGAAGCATGTGGAAGAGAGACTTGAGAAACGCTTAGCCAGTTGGAAGGCCAAGCTCTTGTCTTACGGGGGACAATTGATCTTGATCAATTCAGTTCTAAGCAACATGGTTTTATATATGTTGTCATTCTTCCACATACCGAAAGGGGTTCTCCAGCGACTAGACTACTTTAGATCCAGATTTTTTTGGCAATGCAATAAGGAATCCAAGAAATATCGACTGGCTAGGTGGAGCATATTATGCAGACCTAAAAGTCAAGGGGGGCTGGGAATCCAAGACCTTGAGATTAAAAACATTGCTCTTCTCAGCAAGTGGGTTTACAAACTACTCACTGAGAATGGAGTATGACAGGAAATCATTCGCAACAAGTATGTGGGATCCAATGCCATTTCTCAAGTTCATTGGAAACCTGGGGATTCGCATTTCTAGAGTGGTGTGATGAAGGCCAAGGAATTCTTTTTCCAATTTGGGACCTTCTCAGTTAGGGTCGGTTCTCAGGTTCGATTCTGGGAAGATATCTGGCTAGGGAACAACCCACTAATGGTGCAATATCCGAGCTTGTATAGGATTGTTAGACATAAATTCGTCACAATCAAACAAGTTTTAGGACAAGAAAACCCTGATATTTCTTTCTGTAGGGACCTTTTTGGCCCTCGCCTGGCAGCATGGAATGAATTACTCACTCGCCTGGAGGACATTCAACTGTCAGGTGAGCCGGACATTTTTCGATGGAACTTGCATCAGAATGGCAAATTTTTAGTCAAATCCATGTATGATGCAATGGTTCATTGTGATGTTCCAGTTGATAATAGGAAATTGTGGAAGCTCAAAATCCCTCTAAGAGTGAAGATTTTCCTCTGGTTTCTTAACAGAGGAGTCATCCTAACTAGAGACAATCTGGCACGACGAAACTGGCATGGTTCCAAGACATGTGTCTTTTGCCAACATGACGAGTCTATTAAACACTTATTTTTTGAGTGCAAGTTTGCTCGGGCATTTTGGGCCATAGTTCAAGTAGCTTCGAATCTATACCCACCACGTAGTGCACGGAACATGTTCGGCAACTGGTTGCGGGGTATTGATAAAAAATTTTCTGCACATATTCTTGTGGGAGAGGCGGCCTTATGCTGGGCACTATGGCTTACCAGGAATGATGTGATTTTTAATAACCAATGTGTCTCATCTCCTATGTAGGTTATTCATGTGTGTACACGATGGCTCCGAACTTGGTCTATCCTGTAGAGGCCGGAGGATAGAGACCTTTTTATGATGGCGTCTACACGGCTGGAGCGTACGGCCAGGGAGGTTTTCTACCCCCATGGATGGCGGTGTGACCTACGGATAGGATCTGCCACTCCTTAGGCTGGACATGTTTTTTTGATTGGCATTGTATTGAATTATTTTTTGCTTTTAGGGTACTGGACTTTTTTGGCTGTGTGCATCTAGCTATGCAGAGACCGGGCTTTCTTTCGATGCGATTGTATCACCTCGATATATCTATTCAATGTAATGTCCTTTATCGAAAAAATATTAAAGCTGACCTCGATGGCCGGCGATAGTCTACGCGTCCATATCTATATCTATATCTATATCTATACCTACTAATAAAGCAAGATGCGTTTCTCCAAATTTTTCATCCATTCACCTATATTATCATTTTTGAGAATTTTTACTATCAGGCCCAAGTGGTGTGCAGGCCCAAGTGGGCAGGTGGCCTGGGATTGGCGAACTTGAAGTGGCTCAATAAGGCTCTTCAAGCGAGATGGTCGTGACTGCAGAAGTTTGACAAAGAAAGACCATGGGTAGAGTTTCCAATCAGCGTTCTGGTGGAGTCGGAGGCTTTGGTGCGAGCAGCGGCAGTTACGACTTTGGGTGATGGAAAATCCACCTTGTTCTGGGAGGATAAATGGTTGTATGGCTCCTGCTTACGGGATCTCGCACCATTCATTTATGACAGAAGTCCTCGGAGGGCGAGAAGGGTTTTGACTATCTCAGATGCGCTCGACAACAACAGGTGAGTGATGACCATTGGCCCAGAGCTCTCGGTAGAGGCGCTATTGCAGTTCTTGGGGCTGTGGGCCAGATTGGATGAGGTGCAGCTCATTGATGGAGTTGATGACACGGTGCAGTGGAGTTGGGAGAGCAACGGCCAGTTCTCGGCGCGGTCGGCGTATGCGGCAAGGTTCTCGGGTCTTCAGGTTTCGCCGGAGGCCGAGGTTACTTGGAGTTCTCGAGAACCTCTCCGTTGCCACTTCTTCATGTGGTTAGCACTAAAAAATAGGTGTTGGACCTCGGATCGATTGGCTAGACGAGGGCTACCTTGTCAAAGCGCCTGCCCCCTTTGCGACCAAGAGGAGGAAACCATCGAGCACCTCATGCTAGGGTGTGTGTTTGCAAGGCAAATCTGGCATTGGTTGGGCTGATCACCGGTAGTCCAGGTTTGGAGCCACTAGTTGGGGAGGAGCTAAGGGCTTGGTCTCTCCGACAAGAATCTGCTGGGCACAATAGGAAAACGAGGATAGAAAAATGCCTCTTGGTAATGTGGATGATCTGGAGGCATAGGAATGACACTGTATTCAACGGAGCTATGCCCTCCTTATCAAGAGTACAATAGAGAATTACGGAGGAGGCCACATTGTGGGATAAGGCGGGGCTGTTCTAGAAGGGCGATGGAAGAGAGATGGATGGGGTAGAGGTAGCCGGGTGGGAGGAAGTAACATAGGAGATAGTGAGCCGTGAGGGTATGGGTGGTGTCGAAAATCCGACATGTAAATTTCTCATGTAATTAAGACTTTGGGGAGTCTTTCCCCCTCTCCTTTAATGAATGATACTTATGCTTGTGCGTATTTGAGAAAAAACAGAATTTTTACTATGCGAGGTGGTACTATTTTTTCTATACGTTTTTTATGCTTAGGGCCACCGTACCGAATCCATGTACAAAGTGCGGCCCATTGGAGCTCCTGACCCATGCGGCTTTGTGTGGGTATTTGAAATAGAATAGAAAAAAAGGTTCAATGCAGGGATTTGATTCCTGGATCACATGGTTCAATTGGAGAGCTTTTGCCAATTGAGTTGGTGGGGTGACAATGATAGATATGATTTTCGGCCCCATATCTATGATCTGAAAGCAGCCACACATTAAGTTTCTTTGTCTTAAAAATACATGCATACTTTCCTGGAACTGTTCGGTCGCGAGTTTTTTTTGCGAAACATGATCGCAAGGTGGAGCACCCAACCCATGTGGCTTTGTTCTAGAAAAAGGGGTTGGAATTATTTGATTCTACCAGTCGAGCTGGCTGGGTGCTTCTAATAGATTTGGGTTTTGGCTTCATATGTAATGACTAAAAGCAGCCACGTACGAATTCTTTGTCTGAAAAAACATAGTACATGAAGGAAATATGCCCTAGAGGCAATAATAAAGTTGTTATTTTATATTTTCTTATATCATGATAAATGTTTATTATTCATGCTACAATTGTATTAACCGAAAACTTAATACATGTGTGGATACATAGACAAAACACTGTGTCCCTAGTAAGCCTCTACTAGACTAGCTTGTTATTCAAAGATGGTTAAGTTTCCTAACCATTGACATGTGTTGTCATTTGATGAACGGATCACATCATTAGGAGAATGATGTGATGGACAAGACCCATCCGTTAGCATAGCATAAACAATCATCAAGTTTTATTGCTACTGCTTTCTTCATGTCAAATACATATTCCTCCGACTATGAGATTATGCAACTCCTGGACACCGGAGGAATACCTCGCGTGCTATAAAACGTCACAACGTAAATAGGTGATTGTAAAGATGCTCTACAGGTATCTCCGAAGGTGTTTTTTGGGTTGGCATAGATCGAGATTAGGATTTGTCACTCCGAGTATCGGAGAGGTATCTCTGGGCCCTCTCCGTAATGCACATCATATGAAGCCTTGCAAGCAATGTGACTAATGAGTTAGTTGCGGGATGATGCATTACGGAACAAGTAAAGGGACTTTCCGGTAATGAGATTGAACTAGGTATGAAGATACCGACAATCGAATCCCGGGCAAGTAACATACCGATGACAAAGGGAATAACGTATGTTGACATTGCGGTTCGACCGATAAAGATCTTCGCAGAATATGTGGGAACCAATATGAGCATCCAGGTTCCGTTGTTGGTTATTGACCGGAGAGGTGTCTCGGTCATGTCTACATAGTTCTCGAACATGTAGGGTCCGCATGCTTAACGTTCGATGACGATATGTATTATATGAGTTATGTGTTTTGGTGACCGAAGGTTGTTTGGAGTCCCGGATGAGATCACGGACATGACGAGGAGTCTTGAAATGGTCGAGAGGTAAAGACTGATATATTGGAAGGTAGTATTCGGACACCGGAAGGGTTCCAGAGTGTATCGGGTACATACCGGAGTACCGGAGGGGTTACCAGAACCCCCCAGGGAAAGATATGGGCCATAGGAGGGACGCTAACCAGCCCACAAGGAGGCCGAATTAGACTAGGGAAAGGGGCGCCACCCCCTTTCCTTCTCCTACTCCCTCTCCTCCCCCCTTTCCCCCTCAGGTAGAAGGAAGGGGGAGAGCGAATCCATCTAGGAGTCCAAGTAGGACTCCTTCCCACTTGGGGCGTGCCTAGGCCGGCCTCCTCTCCCTCCCCCTTTATATACGCAAGGGGAGGGGGCGCCCCTCCGATCATATTCTCGCGGTGCTTAGGCAAAGCCCTGCGCGGATCACATCACCATCATCGTCACCACACCGTCGTGCTGACGGAACTCATCTACTTCCTCGACCCTCTGGTAGATCAAGAGCTCGAGCGACGTCATCGCGCTAAACGTGTGCAGAACTCGGAGGTGCCGTCCATTCAGTACTCGGTCGGTCAGAACGAGAAGACATTCGACTACATCAATCGCGTTAAGCAAACGCTTCCGCTTTCGGTCTACAAGGGTACGTGGACACACTCTCCCCGTCTCGTTACTATGCATATCCTAGATAGATCTTGTGTGAGTGTAGGATTTTTTTTTGAAATTGCATGCTACATTTCCCAACAGTGGCATCCGAGCTAGGTCTATGCATAGATGATATGCACGAGTAGAACACAAAGAGTTGTGGGCGGTGATCGTCATACTGCTTACCACCAATGTCTTATTTTGATTCAGCGATATTGTTGGATGAAGCAGCCCGGACCAACCTTAGATGACCACGTTCATGAGATCAGTTCCATCGACAGACATGCAACTAGTTTTGCATAAAGGTGGCTGGCGGGTGTCTGTTTCTCCAACTTTAGTTGAATCGAGTTTCACTGCGGCCGGTCCTTGTGAAGGTTAAAATAGCAAACTTGATAAATCACCATTGTGGTTTTTGTGCCGTAGGTAAGGACGGTTCTTGCTACAAGCCCGTAGCAGCCATGTAGAACTTGCAACAACAAAGTAGAGGACGTCTAACTTGTTTTTGCAGGGCATGTTGTGATGTGATTTGGTCAAGACATGATGTGATATACGTTGTTCTATGAGATGATCATGTTTTGTAAATGTTATAGGCAACTGGCAGGAGCCTTATGGTTGTAGCTTTATTATATAAAATTGCTTTACTTTATCACTAAGCGGTAGCGATAGTCGTAGAAGCAATAGTTGGCGAGACGACCACGATGTTATGATGGAGATCAAGGTGTCAAGCCAGTGACGATGGAGATCATGACGTTGCTTTGGTGATGGAGATCAAAAGGACAAGATGATGATGGACATATCATGTCACATATTTTGATTGCATGTGATGTTTATCTTTTATGCATCTTATTTTGCTTAGTACGGCGGTAGCATTATAAGATGATCCCTTAACTAAATTTCAAGGTATAAGTGTTCTCCCCGAGTATGCACCATTGCGAAAGTTCTTCGTGCTGAGACACCACATGATGATCGGGTGTGATAAGCTCTACGTTCAAATACAACGAGTCCAAGCCAAATTTACTCATGCGGAATACTCGGGTTAAACTTGACGAGCCTAGCATGTACAGACATGGCCTCAGAATACTGGAAACCGAAAGGTCGAACGTGAATTATATAGTGGATATGATCAACATAGAGATGTTCACCATTGATGACTACTCCATATCACGTGATGATCAGACATGGTTTAGTTGATTTGGATCACGTATCATTTAGATGACTTGAGGGATGTCAATCTAAGTGGGAGTTCTTAAGTAATATGATTAATTGTACTTTAATTTATCATGAACTTAGTCCTGATAGTATTTGCAAATTATGTTGTAGATCAATTGGTCGCGCTGTTGCTCCCCTATGTTTTTTGGTATGTTCCTAGAGAAAATTAACTTGAAAGATGATAGTAGCTATGATGCAGACTGGCACTGGTACGCGTCGGTGCTATACAAACAATTTTAAACCCCTTTCCGCGATGGCATTTGGAACCGTCACCTAGTGAGTGTGGGCGATTAGGGGGTCCTTCCCACCTGACTGAGAAACCGTCAGGGATAGGGAGCCTTGATGCATACAGTTGCCCCTCTATAACCATTTACAATGTCTCGCATATCCGAAACAATTCATCCTTGCTACTCGTTTGTGCTGGAATTGCCATCATAGTCGGAGTTTTGTGGTTTTTACCTAAACCCAGGCAGATTCTAGGCACGGGAGTATTCTAGGCACGATACTACGTTTACGATGCCCGTCACATCACAAACAGTTCATGATTATAAACCGTGTACGATAGGTAGACATTCACACACATTTAGTTTCCCGCACCATATGTGATAGTGTCTCACATCACACACGCTTTCCAAGCAACAACTATGTGCATTGTTACACACGTTTCCACTCTGTGAACCGTGTTGGATTATGATGTATATCGCACACGCTGTGCTTTATTAACCATGTGCGCCGTAATGACCCGCACATCATAATTTCTCCCTAATTTAATTGCTGCTATTTAAAATTGTACCTAATTTAAACTTGAAAGTAGGCTATAGCTTTATTCATATCCATCAGGTTAAAACAACCAATGAATTATTATATTCACAGGTACATATGTTTAAGAATTACATAAGCACCAAATAAAGAATGATGAACCAGGGTTCTATACTTGTACTATTACAGATGGTAAAGAAAGAGGCGACAAACATTCTGGTTGCTGAACACGGTGAAGCGGAATGGCCCTATTGTGCTCTCCTAGATGCAGAAGGCACACACGACTCTATTCCAACCCCTTGTGATGGTCGACCGCCAATCATGTAGTTTGATAGGTAATCTTGAGTAAACTGCTTCAGGATCCACTGCAAAGGAAAAAAGATTCATACATTGCCATCTAACACAACTCATTACGGGCAGTAAAAAGAAGGCTACAGGGTTCTTACTTACCATCCCGCAGTTCACTGTTGTCTTGCATAAAGTGTAAACATATAGTTCGATTGACATCTTTTGATCCATTTTAATAACAATCTTCATCAGTTTCCTCACTTGATGCTGATTCATGAATATCTCATTGCCACATACGCAGAAAGGGTCGAAGTGTGGATCTTTGGCAATGACATGTGTACCTAAAAGCACCAAGTTAACATTAGAAGCTAAATAACAATTGCAAAATGATGTAGTACAACACTCCCTCCATCCCGTTATATAAGATTTTATACACGTATATATAGACATCATCAGAACATTAAGGTAACACGAACATTAAGGTAACACTCCTCCTTGTTGCTATGTAGCCTGGCATTGCATTTTTAGTCATTCATTACAATGCATGTTGCTCTGTAGCCTTAGATATATTAAATATGGCCTAGTTAACCTACTGATAAATGGGTTACAGATATATTCAGTGAAATGTCCGATTTGATGATTAATCCCTTATTAGCCCCCAAGCTATATGGTGCCAGCTACCGAGATCCTGAATAGTGAGTACATATAAGCAATGCGATGAAACTAACCTCGATGGAAAAAACAACACTATTCTCTAATATTGTCTTGTATGAGTACATATAAAGGCATGTTAAGCACAACAGGCTGAACATCAACCAAATATATCCATGGTAGACAACATAATCTACAAATGATAGCTTCAGTTGCAGGCTTAAGCACGCTAGTTAAGCAAAACAAGAAGTGGAAAGGTGTGTTAACTGCATCAGGCATAACATTTATAAACAAGCAAACAGTCATTCAAACTAGTATTGTGTAGGTCTAAAGTACACTAGTTATTGTTAAAAAACCGAAAAGGCATGTTAACTACAATATCCTTAACAGCAACCAAATATCGTAATTCATAGTGGTATTGTTGAAACTATTATTGATGAAATTGAATTGCACGACAAATAGTTGCACATATAGAGCATCACATTGTGAAGAACTGAATTAAACAAGGCATAAGGCCATCTTTAGGCGATCCTTTAAAAGTTAAAGGACTAAAACAATTAGTGGACATATATATACTCTGACAATTTTTGGCCGTTTCTAGTCGATCGCCTAAACTTAATGTTGTAAACTTGAATTTGATCAAGTTCAAAGCAGGTTCAACCGAAAGTAGCATGCATTGAAACATAAACATAGATAGTTTTGCATAACCGAACATAAAACATAAATTTAAACTAAGCTAAACTACTTTCGGTCGAAGTAGAGGTCGAGCCAATCCTTCCTCGTCAGGTATGGTGTGCCACGAGCCGGGTCCGGGCCGGTGCCGTCATCGGGGTCGTTAGGGAAGGCACTCCTCCACTCATCGACATCGATCTCCTCATCCTCGCCGCCCACCTGGACGCTCTCCGTGCCGCCGTCCTCGCCGCCTTTGACCCCTTCATCGAAGGAGAGAGCGATAACCTCGCCGCCCTCTGTACCGCCGTCCTTGCCGCCTTCGACCTCGTCATCAGAGGAGAGCGTGATAATCTTGCCACCGTCCGTGCTGCCGTCCTTGCCGCCTTCAATCTTGTCATCGGAGGAGAGCGTGATAACCTCTCCACCCTCCGCGCTGGCAAAGATCGCCCACTCTGCCTCCACGAGCTCCGGGTGCTGCCGGCGGAGCTCTTGCATGTAGGCCTCGTCGGCAGCCTCGGCCTCGAGGCGCTCACATGCCTCGGGGTCCTCCCGTGCCATAGCTGAGCTCACCACCCCTGGCTCCGGCAGAACAAGGTGGACCGAACGTGTGCCGAAGGGGAAATTGAGCCTAGTCGCCGCGCTGTGGTAGAGGACCTGCTAGCGGTCGTACAACATGGTCGCGAGCTCGGCCGTGTGGAAGCTACCGAGCCACCGGCGGGTATGGGTCTCCTGATCTATAATCTTGGCTACCCACGTCCCCCACCACTGATGCCGGACCCCGAGTTAGGACCTCTTCGGCTACCGGGTCCGAGGGAGGATGGGGAAGTCCTTGAACCGGCGTGGGGGCGCGGTGGCTGGCGGATCGGGTGACTGGCGACGATGGATCGATAAAGAGCCCACGGAGGACGACGGGGACACCTCGGCGGCCATGTGTCGGTGAGCACATGTTTTGTGGAGTGTGTGCTCTGTGTGTGTGTGTGTGTGTGTGGGGGGGGGGGGTTAAGGTGGTGTTTGAGGAAATACTGCGGCAACTGAAAATTTTACTAGGCGGGAGTAACAAGACGGGGTTACTGAAAATTTGGATAAGGGCGAGCAGATATTTTTGAGATTGCGAGGGATGCAGAGGCGGGAGTATTTGGTGAGCGAGCTAGTGTGCTTGACACGCCGGCTGTGGACTGTAGCTGAGGCACCTTCTCGCGTAAGCCATAGGCGTACTATACACAAACTGTGTGGGATCTACTTGATTTTTCATTTTGATTTGAATTACATAATGGGGTCACAACGGCAATGGACAGTGTTTAAATTGCTAGACCTTTTATCTGCAGTGAACATGCAACTATATGTGTGTCATAAAAAAATTGGAATTATTCATGGTTTGTTTGGAAATTCTATACATTAAATTGGTTTGCTAGCAATTTCAGGTGCACAATTCAAAATCAAAGCACATGTTCTAGTCCCTAAAAACGGGTTGCAAAATAAAATGTTTGTCCTTGGTTGAAAGCTTAGGTCACATGCAAGAGATGAGAATGAATGTCAAACACCTTGACATTGTCGCTCAGCCGCTAACATTGGGATCCATGGTTTTAAAATTATAGTAAATCAAAAACTCGGCTGAAATTCATGAAACTTGACATGATATCATGGAACGACATTGACATGCCATGGTAAAAATATTTTCCCATTTGGGCCAGGTTTGGGCATAAGCTTCTCGCAAACCGGAGCTTCTCTCACAACAAGCCAGATGGTTTTAGTAGGGAACATGCCACCTTGCGGACAAACGATATATGTTGCCTCTTCTTACTTTCTAATTTTTTCTCGTGTCAACGTAGAACAACACGAGTGGTGTGTCATTTTTTGGGAGTTTTCGGCGTTAGCTTTGACATTTTTATACATTAACTGAGTTTTCTATGCATTCATCTGCATAATTCAAATTTGAACTACATGCACATGCTCTAGTGCATATAAAGTGGTTAAGAATTGGAATGTGTGTCCTTGGTTACATGCTTAAGTCCCATGCAAGAAATGAAAATGAATGTCAAACACCTTGCCACCGTCGCTCGGCCGCTAACATTGAGATACTTGGTTTTTAAATTCTAGTAAATCGGAAACGCGTCTGAAATTTATGAACCTTGACATGCTAGTATGGAACGTCATCAACATGCAATGGCAAAAATATTGTCTCATTTGGGGCAGGATGGGGTATATAAGCTTCTCAAAAACTAGAGCTTCTGACAACAAGCCTCATGGTTACGGTAGGGAACGTTTCACCTTTCTGGACGAAACGATATCCGTTGCCTCTTCTTGATTTCAATTCTTTTTCTAGTGACAACATAGAATAACATGAGTGTTGTGTTAATTTTTTTGATTTTTCGGGGTTTGTTTGGACATTTGTATGCATTAACTGGGTTTTCTAGTCATTTTATATGCATAATTAAAATTTTAACTATAAGCACATGCTCCAATGCACCAAAGTTGGTTAAAAAATCACATGTGTGTCCTTGGGTGCATGCTTAGGTCCCATGCAAGAGACTGGAATGAATTTCAAACACTAGGGCACTGTTGATTGCCAGCAACACATTGAGATACCTGGTCTTTAAATTCTAGTAAATCCAAAACTTGTCTGAAATTCATGAAACTTGGCATGCTATCATGGAGCGGCATCAACACGCCGTGTTAAAAAATTATCCCATTTGGGGCAGTTTCGGGTATAAGCTTCTCACAAACTAGAGCTTCTCACAACAAGCATGATGGCTTTCGATAGGGAATGTTCCACCTTTGGGGACGAAATGATATCCATTGCCTCTTATTACTTTCAAAAAATTTCTAATGTCAACATAGAACAACAGGAGTGTTGTGTCAATTTTTGTGATTATTTGGGGTTCGTTTGGACATTTTTATGCATTAACTAGGTTTTCTAGGCATTTTATGTGCATAATTCAAATTTGAACTACAAGCACATGCTCCAATGCACTAAAGTTGGTTGAAAAATCTAACCCGTGTCCTTGGGTGAATTTCTAGGTCCCATGCAAGAGATGGGAATGAAATTCAAACACCAGGGCATTATTGATGCCGGCAAAATGTTGAGATGCCTGGTTTTTAAATTCTAGTAAATCCAAAACTCGTCTAAAATTCATGAAACTTGGCATGCTATCATGGAGCGGCATCACGATGTTGTGGTAAACAAATTGTCCCATTTGGGGCAGGTTCGGGTATATGCTTCTCACAAACGAGAGCTTCTTACAACAAGCATGATGGTTTTGGTAGGGAACATCCCACCTTTGGGGACGAAACGATATCCATTGACTCTTATTGCTTTCAAATTTTTTCTTGTGTCAACATAGAACAACAGGAGTGTTGTATCAATTTTTGGGATTTTTCGGGGTTCGTTTGGACATTTTTATGTATTAATCGAGTTTTCAATGCATTTATGTGCATAATTCAAATTTGAACCACATGCACATGCTCAAATGGATATAATTGGTTGAAAAATCAAATCTGTGTTCTTGGGTGCATGATTAGGCCCCATGCAAGAAATGGGAATGAATTTCAAACACCAAGGCACCATTGATTGCCGGCAAAACATTGAGATGCCTGGTTTTTAATTCTAGTAAATCCAAAACTCGTCTGAAATTCATGAAACTTGGCATGCTATCATGGAGCGGCATCAACATGCCATGGTAAAAAAATTGTCCCATTTAGGGAGGTTCGGGTATATGCTTCTCACAAACCAAACTTCTCACAACAAGCATGATTGTTTCGGTAGGTAACGTCCCATCTTTGGTGACGAAACGATATCCATTGCCTCTTATTGCTTTCAAAAAATTTCTCGTGTCAACATAGAACAACATGAGTGATATGTCACTTTTTGGGGTTCGTTTGGACATTTTTATGCATTAACTGAGTTTTCAATGCATTTATGTGCATAATTCAAATTTGAACCACATGCACATGCTCCAATGCATACAATTGGTTAAAAAATAAAATCTGTGTCCTTGGGTGCATGCTTAGGTCCCATGCAAGAAATAGGAATGAATTTCAAACACCAGGGCACCATTGATTGCCGGCAAAACATTGAGATGCCTGGTTTTTAAATTCTAGTAAATCCAAAACTCGTCTAAAATTCATGAAACTTGGCATGCTATCATGGAGCGGCATCAACATGCTGTGGTAAATTTTTTTGTCCCATTTGGGGCAGGTTCGGGTATATGCTTCTCACAAACCAAAGCTTCTCACAACAAGCATGATGGTTTCGGTAGGGAATGTCCCACCTTTGGGGACGAAATGATATCCATTGCCTCTTATTGCTTTCAAAAAAATTCTCGTGTCAACATAGAACAAGAGGAGTGTTGTGTCAATTTTTGGGATTTTTTGGGGTTCGTTTGGATATTTTTATGCATTAATTGAGTTTTCAATGCATTTTATATGAATAATTCAAACTGAACCACATGCACATGCTCCAGTGCATATAACTTGGTTGAAAAATCAAATCCGTGTCCTTGGGTGCATGCTTAGGTCCCATGCGAGAAATGGGAATGAATTTCAAACACCAGGGTACCTTTGATTGCCGGCAAAACATTGAGATGCCTAGTTTTTAAATTATAGTAAATCAAAAACTCATCTAAAATTCATGTTACTTGGCATGATATCATGGAATGGAACCCAACATGTTGTGGCATTTTTCGTGTCCATTTTGAGAGAAGGCGCACTCAAATAATGACAGCCAATAAAGGCATTTTGAAAAAATAGCTACCACTTTAATATCTCAAACATTTGTATAATTCAAACCGTGTGTGTTCTGTTAACCATTCACGTGACGCCACATGTCTTGGTTTTAATGGCTGTAGGAGGTGCCATGCGGACAGTTGCTTGACCTTCACTGAACGGGAGGCGTGTGAGCGCGTCCAGTGTGCAGGCTGACCGAGAGGCGTGCACGCTGTTCTCCAATGCGCATGCTCACCAGGAAGCATGTGAGATGTACGCTACGCAGGCTCACTGGGAAGCGAGCCCTTTGACTTCCATGGGACGCTGCCATCGACCGCTACCTCTCAGCGGCGCCAGTTGCCGTCCTCCTGCGCCCCGTGTCGGATGTCGGGTTCCGGCAGACTCTTGAGGTTTGAAATCTGGGGTGCGCACGAAGATCTCTCCTCTACCAACCCACGCCCCAACGCCTCGCTAAGAATCTAGACTAACCAGATGAACAACACAAGGGACATGGAGTTTATACTGGTTCAGGCCACCATTGTGGTGTAATACCCTACTCCAGTATGTGGTGTGTGGATTGCCTCCGGGGCTGATGATGAATAGTACAGTGGAAGAACAGCCTCGTGAGGTGTGTTCTTGCGGTGGTGCTCTGCTTCCGAAGGATCTCCCTTTCTACTGTGGTGGCTAGCCCTATATATAGAGGCCCTGGCCCTCTTCCCAAATATTGAGCGGGAAGGGCGCCAACAATGTCCATCTTGAAGGGGAACATCTAGTACAACTTATCCTGACTAAAGTTGGTCTTCGACTGCCAAAGGCCCTGACGATGACACTGTCTTGGCCTCCAGGTGACCTCCATCCTGCCGCTCTGCTGGTCTTTGTCTCGTTGCACATAAATGGCAACCTTTACTTGACGCCTTGGCACTCCGCGCCTGCGCTTGCCCCCTTTGCACCAAAGAGGAAACAAGGATACTGCCCAGGACGGCGCTCGCCTGGTCTCGATCGTCATGGCTTGCGTCATGAGCACCTCGCGAGGTACCCTTACCTTGATCTCTCCGCCTCCTCACGAGCCTGCCTGGTGAGGCCGCTCCTGAGGAAGCTTCCCTTCGTCCGCCCCGCGAGGCTAGGCCCCTCGCGAGGGTCTTGAGCTCGAGTCGATGAAGACGGGCCATACTGGGCCACCATTCGAGCCACGATGCAAGCCGCAGGTAGGCAAGTCTGGGGACCCCTGTTCCCAGGACGCCGACAGTAGCCCCCGGGCCCAAGGCGCGCCCGGACTTGGCTTAGCAGAGAAGCGAAGGGGAAAGTGCGATGCGTCGCGGGCCCCAACAGCCTGCGGCCTTGGGCGCCACGTGGCGGTTAATTGGACGTGGGCGTCTCTGCTCCCCCACGCTGCCTCGGCAACTACCCATCTGACAAAAGGGCTGGTCCGGTTTAGGATTACCTTCATTGCTCTCGTTCGTCTTGCTTTGGATCCCCTTTCTTGCCCTTCACCCTCTTGCTTCCAAAATCTCTAGATCTGCCTCAATTCTTAACCCCCGGCGAGCAAGGGCTGTCGGATTTAGGGTTCCGGCAGACCCTTGAGGTTCGAACTCTGGGGTGCGCACGAAGATATCTCCTCTACCAACTCACGTCCCAAAGCCTTGCAAGGAATCTAGGCTAGAAAGATGAACACACGAGGGACACGGGGTTTATACTGGTTCGGGCCACCATTGTGGTGTAATACCCTACTCCAGTGTGTGGTGTGGTGGATTGCCTCAGGGGCTGGTGATGAACAATACAAAGGAAAAACAGCCTCGCGAGGGATGTTCTTGCGGTGGTGTTGTCCCTTTGGAAGGGTTGATTCGAGATAACCTCCTACTGTGGTGGCTAGCCCAATATATAGAGTGGCCCTGGTCCTCTTCCCAAATATTGAGCGGGAAGGGTGCTAAAAATTGGCCATTTTGAAGGGGAACATCTAGTACACTTATCCTAACTAAAGTTGGTCTTCGACTGCCAAAGACTTTGATGATGACGCCGTCTTGGGCTCCATGGTGACCTCCATGCTGCCGCTCTCTTGGTCTTGGTCTTGTTGCACCGAAACAGTAGCCTTTGCCTGATGCCTTGGCCTGTGCTTGCTCCCTTTGCACCAAAGAGGAAACAAGGACACTACGCAGGCCGGCGCCCGCCTGGCATCGATCGTCATGGCTTGCGTCACGGGCATCTCGTGAGGTACCCTTGCCTTGATCTCTCTGCCTCCTCGCGAGCTTGCCTGACGAGGCTGCTCCTGAGGGAGCTTCCTATCATCCGCCCCACGAGGCTTGGCCCCTCGCGAGGGTCTTGAGCTCGGGTTGATGAAGATGGGCCACACTGGGCCACTGCTCGAGCCACGCCGCAGGCCACAGGCAGGCAAGTCTGGGGACCCCCGTTCCCAGAATGCCGACAGTAGCCCCCGGGCCCAAGGCGCGCCCGGACTTGGCTTAGCAGAGCAGCGAAGGGGCAAGTGCGAAGCGCTGCGGGCCCCAACAGCCTGCGGCCTTGGGCGCCGCGTGGTGGTTGATTGGACATGGGCGTCTCCGCTTTCCCATAATGCCTCGGCAACCGTCCGACTGACAAAAGGGCTGGCCCGGGTCAGGCTTACTTTTTTTGTTCTCGTCCGTCTTGCTCCAGATCCCCTTTCTTGCTCTCCTCCTTCTTGCTTCCTAAACCCTCTAGATCTGCCTCAATCTCTCACCTCCGGCGAGCCATGGCGCCTCACAAGACCTCGGCCAGGGCCTGGTACTCACCGGCTCTGGATCCCCCGAATATGTCGGAGAAGAATCTCGCCCTCATGCGCCTGATGACGGTGGCGTAGGGCAACGAGGGGGCGACTTTGCTCAAGCCTGGCTCCGCCCAGCCGGAAGGCAAGGGGAGTACCTTCTACCCGCTCTTTGTGAGCGCCATCATCGCCGGTCTGGTGCCTCCTTTTTCTGAGTTCTTCCTTGCTGTTCTTCGCCAATACAACTTGCAAGCCCTGCATCTCCACCCCAACTCTGTTCTTCTCCTGGCAATTTTCGCCTACTATTGTGAGGCTCACGTTGGTGTGATGCCCTCAGTGGCCCTGCTGCACCATTACTTCTACCTTCGAGTTTCTGGTGCCCACATCACCGCATGTGTGAGCTTTATTGCATACTGCAAATCCAACGCCATATCGAAGACGGGGAAGAGGATCGACGACTTTTGGAGCAAGTGGGTCATGGTGGACGTCGGGCGCATCCACCCTCGACTGGTGCTGCCTATGGGGCAGCCCAAGGCCATCGATGCGTGGTCTAGCGTGGAGCTTGACGACTCCCGGGCAAAGGTGGCGCTGAAGGGGATGAACGCGGACCTGAGGCCAGGCAACTTGGGGGCGGCGAAGCTGACCGGGGCCATGCTCCTGAGGGAGTTCTTGGAGCACCGGGTGGCTCCACTTCGGGCGCACTTGCTCCCGTTGTGGAGGCTCGGGGACGCAGATGCCACCCTCCATCTGAGCTCTGAGGCCCTGGCCGACGAAGATCTAGCCGTGGCCCTCTGTTCCTTGGTTGGGGAAGATGTGGCGAGCCCGGAGGGCGCTCCTGTCCCCCTGTTCCTTGGTGATGACTGGGAGCAGGTAGTGAACGCCATGCCCACCTTCAACAGGGAGGGGCTGGTGCCGGCGGAAGCTCCCGAGGATCTGGCGGTGATGGCGACGGTGAACTT
>NC_057801.1:627845707-627853759 GCF_018294505.1 Triticum aestivum
GTCGGGGGAGTCCTTCCCTTGGCGCAGGTCCCGCACCCTTCGCTCCATGCCGGACAATGACGAGGCCGGTGCCAGGCGAGGCGGAGAGGACCCGCCCTTGGTCCCGAGGAAGGACAGGATGGGGCTGATTTCCCGAGGGTCTACTCTAGTTCTGGGGCTGCGTGAAGCCAACTCCAGCCCTTCTGATGCGCCCTCTACTTCCGGACCTCCCGAGGCTGATCCCTGCAGTAGGCTTTCAGGCTTCAAGTTTGGCCAGAGGCTGCTTGAGCTCGCGAATGACGACCAGTAAGTGCTCGACTTCTGCTTTGCTTCCCATTTCTGTTGCCAAGGCTTGACGTATGCATCCTTTGGGCTAGGCCGGCGCCTGTAGCAAAAAGGTTGAAAGGGGCTTCAGTGGCCCTGCTTGGGGCGAGTTTGCCTTCCAGGGCTGCGCCTTCATCTGTGGGAAAAGGAGGCGGCGAGGCTCGTGCCTCCCCTGCTCGGTCGTCCTTGCGAGGTCAGGTGGGGTGCACTGGCGTGGATCCAGCCGCCGTGGCCCTGGCGACTCCCGAGGCAGCCGCGCTTAACGCTGTTGCCGAGGCCGCCGAGGCTCAGAAGGCCCTGATGCTTGATGCCGTGATCACGCTGCCGTCTTCTCCTCTTACTCCACCGACTGCCACTTCCCCCACTCCTTCCACCGTCTTGGACCGCGCCACTGCCGAGCTGAGCCGACTGCGAGAAGATCTCCAGGGCGCCGACCCACACCTGGTGGCCGGGCGCCTGGAGCTAGCCTCTGGCTGGGTCCGCTCTGATGCCTCCGTCCGAGCGGCGCTGAGCCAGGCTGTGTCGGCCTTCGATGAGGAGAAGCAAGCCACCTCCCAGGCCAAGGCTGCTCGCGACGCTGCCTTGGGTGACGCTGCAAATGGCCGGAGTCGCTGCAAGGCATTGGAGGCGAGCTGCAAGGCCTGCGCGATGAGCTCGACAGGGAGGTCCGCGGCCGCTAGGAGAAGGAGAAGGAGATGAAGACTCGAGAAGATGCCGCCAGGGACCGGGACGCTAAGCTCGACGACCGTCGTGGCCGGTTGGAGATGCTGGAGTAGGCGCTGAAGGCGGAGAGGATTGAGCTAGATGACAAGGCAAAGGTCTTGGCTGAGGATTGGGTGGCCTTCGCGAAGCTGGAGGAGAAAGCTCGCGCCGCACTGAAGACGCTCTATGATGGTGTCTTAGAGAAGCCGCTGGCTGGCGCAGAGGACGGCCCCGCCAAGCTGCTTCCCTTCTTGGTCCGTGCACTTGAATATGTCGCAGACGGCATCGGTCCCACAGCCGAGGCCGAGGCGCGTGTCCTTTCTTCTGCGGCGCTGACACGTGTCCTCAGCCACGTCTACCTTCGCGACCCCAACGTCGACCTTGACAGCCTGCTGGAACCTGTGAGCTGCTGCTGAGGCTGTGAAGGGCCAAGCAAAGGCCTTGCTGGCAAAGTTCCGCGCCTTCAGCACTAGGCCCAAGCAAGATGCAGCCAGCTCTGCTGCTTCGGGAGGTGGAGCTGCCTAGCGTGACCCCACCACAAGCGACGATGCTGCCAAGAAGTGATCTCTTCGCGGCTTCTATCCTGTTTTAATTCCTCCAACATGCATCATGCCTCATGGAGGCGTTTAAACTTGTGTTTGGCGTTGTGAAAACAATCTATGTCCTGTAATATTTGCTTTTGAATTCTCTAGAATTTGCATTTTTCCTTCCTATTTGCTTGTGTTCTACTTCGGCAGGTCCCGGCCCCGCGCATACCTCAGCTGCTGTCAGCCCCGACCAGAAACCAGGACGGAACCAAGGAGTGAGGGGCTACGTGACTAGTTAGGCTCCTAAGTCACGATGCTCAGGAGTCCCCCTTGACGCGCGAACAAAAAATAGGGAAGGGAGGCATAGGAGTGGATTTATCGTTCTACGTCGGCAGGGCCCGGCCCCGCACATACCTCAGCCGCTGTTAGCCCCGACCAGAAACCAGGACATGACCAAGGGGTGAGGGGCTACGTGACCAGTTAGGCTCCTGAGTCACGATGCTCAGGAGTCCCCCTTGACGCTCAAACGGTCTTCGTACCTTGGCTCCGCTCGGGAAGGGGCACGCGACGAACCAGGTCCGAGGGACCTGGCTGGGTGGCGTGCGCGCGGGCGTGGCCTGGACACAACCCCCGTGTCCAGCCCCCTCACGTGGCGCTCCCAAGGGGAGGCGTTATGATAGGGCCGAACACTGAGCTCTGGGCTCCCTAAGGTTGATGCGGCCATGGGCTGCCCTCAGTTGTTTATCACCAGCACGGAGCATAGCGCTTCCGTATGTGCATGGGCATAGCCGCTCCTCGGTAGTGTTGTCAGCCAGCGCGGAGCATGGTGCTTCCAGTGGTAAATGGGAGCCCCCCCCTCCGGGAGGAGCCCCCGGGGCATGTACAGCTCCGCCCTGACATGTGGCTGGCACGGTAGGGCTTGACGAGGTGTATCTGGGCACCCGTGAGCCAGCGCTGGACTCACGGGGCCCTACCTCAAGGCGGGTTGCGCCTGGCTCTGGGCGTTTGTTTGTAGTATGCTCCTGCAAGATCGGTTATATGCCAACGCTCTACGTCCTCAGGTCCCGGCCCTCAAGCAAGCTCAGCTGTCGCTGGTATGCCAGGTCGCGATGCCGTGGACAAGGCCAGGAGCTGAGGGCTGGAGGGCCAGTAAGAGCCCGTGAGTCGCGATGCTCAGGTGCCCCCCTTGTAACGTGCAAGCGATTAACATGAAGGATAAAAAAGGGGGCCGTGGTAGGCATCCGATAATAATCATAGCGGGTCAAATATGGGAGGCACGCGACCTAGGTAGATGCGGGAAAGATACATGCCACCGGGTCAGGCCCGAGCAGCTTGGGGATAATGCAGCCCGAGGGGCGCCCCCAGCAAGGCAAACTAAAGACATGAGAAAAAGAGATACATGCCACAGGGACGGACCCACGCGGCCTGGGAATGATGCAGCCCTGGGGGTGCTCCCAGCTGAAAATGGAACTTGAAAGATGTCACCTGGTACCGTTGGATATGAAGGAATGTTGAAGTAGGGGACGACGCGCGGCGAGGAAGCCGATCCTCACGAGCTCCTAGGACCCGGAGCCTCGGGAGGCTCTGGGGGCCCGGGCGGCCCCTCGAGGACCGTCTCCATCTCTGCCAGGACCGCATGGTGCCTGACCTCCTGAGCCTCCAGAATGCTCCACATTAGGCGCTGATGAGCAGCGGCCGCGCTCGACAGGCCGAGAGGCATGCGAACGTAGCTGTGACGTGGGCTCTCGCAACGTCCCACGTGAAGGCAAGAGGCGCTCCTGAGACGCGGCTCGGTTGAGGCCTGGCACGTCGATGCAGACGCATAGCCCACCATCCTCGCCTGGATGGGGAGCTACGGTGGGTAAGCGGCGGCTGCCGCACATGACTCTTGACTCCTATCGCTCCTGAGTGTTTCTAGCGATGAACTGCTAAGGGTTGGATCTTCCTTGCCTCGCACCTCCTGAGGGAAACGTGCCGCGAAGCACGCCTCCAGCTGGTGCCCGAGTGCCTCCCTCATGACCTTGGCAAAGTCAGTGGCCCTCCAGCAGAGAGCCCCCAAGCCTTGCCCGAGGAGGGCACCGGGCGCGCCTTCCTATGCGACAGAGGGAGGCGCCCCATGAACGGGCGCGGATCCTAATGCGGTGCCACTGGAGGTGCCTACTCCCCGAGGGCTCGGGCCAGGTGATGTCTTCTTCTTCTTAGGGACTACCTCGGGAAGGCTCCCGCTCCTGTGATCTGGGTCTTCGATTGACGCAGCCTGGAAGGCACGCTCGAAAGAACACACTGCATCCTTCTCCTCAGAGGGGACTGTGATGACCCCACCGCTTCCTAGCATCTTGAGGACATTGTAGCCATGGTGAGTCACCGCCATGAACTTGGCCAGGGCCGGATATCCGAGGATGGCATTGTATGGCAGACGAATGTGGGCGACGTCGTAGTCGATGAGCTCACTGCGGTAGTTCTTGCGCTATCCGAAGGTGACGGGGAGGCAGACCTGCCCTATCGGGGTGGTAGAACCATCAGTGACTCCTGAGAAAGGCTTGGTCGGCTAAAGCTGATCGTAAGGCACTTGGAGATTGTTGAATGTCTCGACAGACAGAATGTTGAGCCCTGCGCCACCATCGATGAGGGTCCTGGTGACCTGCACATTGCTGATGACTGGGGAACAGAGCATCGGGAGGACCCCAGCTGTTACTGCACATTTGAGCCGATCTGCTGAGCTGAACGTGATGGCACATGTGGACCACCTGAGAGGGCGCAAGGCCTCAAGCTTTGGGAGGACAACATTCACCTCGCGAGCAAACTGCTTGAAGATACGCTGAGAGGCTGGGGCCTGAGCCCCGCCCAAGATGCAAGCGATAGCACGTGGCTCCTGGAAGCCCCCAACCCCCTCGTCCTGATGCTGGTCTTCATTCCTCCTCGGCGGTGGCGGCAGAGGAGGGAGGCCTGCGTTGCCTTGTGGGCGATCCTCATGAGGCTGATCCCTCCAAGCCCCCTCGCGAGGCTGGTTCTGCCAGCGGTCCTCGCGAGGTCGGTCACGCCACCCTTGGCGAGGGCCACGGTCTTCCCATCGTCCTCCACCTCTTCCTCCTCGTCGGCCATAGCCCCGATCACTTCACTCGAGGCGTCGACCGCCACGTCCTTCTCGCACGGCCCTGAGCACTTCACATTCATTGGTGTTGTGAGTGTGGAGGTCGTGGTACACGCAGTACCGACTGCCCTTGGATGACTCCGGCTGATCTCTTCCATGCTTGGTGTCTGGCTCAGCTGCAAGCACAACTGCTCCTTTGCGCTTCACGTCCTTGGCCTTGGCTTTCTTCTCTTGAGGATCAGCTGCTGGAATCTCGAGGAGGGAGAGGCGTCCCTCCTCAGCCCTGGCGCATTTGGTCGCCAGGTTGAACAACTACAGAGATGTGCACAGGTCTTCATGGATTGCCAGCTCCTCTTTCATCTTGATGTCACGGACGCCATCAGAAAAGGCTGAAATGATGGCCTCCTCAGTCACCCTGGGGATCTCGAGTCGCGCATTGTTGAAGCGCTGGATGTACTTCTGCAGGGTCTCTCCTGGTTGCTGCTTGATGCGGCGCAAGTCACTCATGGTCGGGGGCCGGTCGTGAGTGCCTTGGAAGTTGGCAATGAAGCGGGTGCGCATCTCGTCCCACGAGGAGATCGTGCTGGGAGGCAGGTTCAGGAGCCAGGTGCGGGCGCCATCCTTGAGCGCCATGGGAAACCAGTTCGCCATGACCTTTTCATCTCTGTTGGCCGCCTCGATGCCCAGCTCATAGAGCTGGAGGAACTCCGCGGGGTCGGCGGTGCCGTCGTAGCGAGGGGGCAGATCCGGCTTGAACTTGCCCGGCCAGGCCACGCTGCGCAGCTCAGCGGTGAAGGCATGTCAGCCTATGGTAGCCACTGGGGGCCTTTGTTGACGCAGGGCTTGATCCTGTGGGTCTTCGCGTGCTGCTGCCAGGAGCATCGCGGGGTCTTGGCACGCTGGAGCTGGAGCGCGGTCATGGCGTGCTGGCGCAGGGAGCATGCGAGCGCCTTCTTGAGGGCGAGGGACTTCTTGGCAGCTCCTTTCTTGCTGCGCGGGCCCTGGACGCGGTGGGTCTCGTCCAGGGGCCGCGCGCCTTGGGGCCAGGGCGCCTTCTTGGGGAGGAGGCGACGAAGGCGCCTCCGGAGCTGCGTTGCCTGCACAGGATGGAGGGCGATGCAGCAAGAGGGATGCCGCAGGGGAGCCCCCTGCGGCGCTGACGAGCTCGGTGATGCGAGCGAGCCACTCTTCGTAGAGGTCATCAACGGGACGGTAGTGCAGGAGCTCACGCGCCAGGAGCAACGCGGCATGCGCGTCCGCAGGAGCGCGTCGAGCGTGCGACGACGAGCCTGCTGGAGTCAGCGACGGGGTGGCGGTGCATCCTGCTCGCCGCACCAAGGGATGCATCGACGATGCTTGCTGCTCGTTCCCCACCGGGCCAGTGGCGGCAGGCGATGGGGAACGATGGGGAGGCCCACCGACAGGAGCCGTCTGGGCGACGTGGGCAGCGAGAGCAGCCCGACGCTCGGCGCGGGCTCGGCGAGTGTCAACCATGGATGCGACAGACGATGGAACGCGAGACGGCGGAAGAAAAGATTCTGGCACACCCTTACCTGGCACGCCAAATATCGGATTTAGGGTTCCGGCATACCCTTGAGGTTCGAACTCTGGGGTGCGCGCGAAGATCTCTCCTCTACCAACTCACGTCCCAAAGCCTCGCAAGGAATCTAGGCTAGAAAGATGAACACACGACGGACACGGGGTTTATACTGGTTCAGGCCACCATTGTGGTGTAATACCCTACTCCAGTGTGTGGTGTGGTGGATTGCCTCAGGGGCTGGTGATGAACAATACAAAGGAAGAACAGCCTCGCGAGGGATGTTCTTGCGGTGGTGTTGTCCCTTTGGAAGGGTCGATTCGAGATGCCCTCCTACTGTGGTGGCTAGCCCTATATATAGAGTGGCCCTGGTCCTCTTCCCAAATATTGAGCGGGAAGGGCGCCAACAATTGGCCATTTTGAAGGGGAACATCTAGTACACTTATCCTGACTAAAGTTGGTCTTCGACTGCCAAAGGCTCTGACGATGACGCCGTCTTGGGCTCCACGGTGACCTCCATCCTGCCGCTCTCCTGGTCTTGGTCTTGTTGCACCTAAACGGTAGCCTTGGCCAGATGCCTTGGCCTGTGCTTGTTCCTTTTGCACCAAAGAGGAAACAGGGACACTGCGCAGGCCGGCGCCCGCCTGGCCTCGATTGTCATGGCTTGCGTGACGGGCATTTCGCGAGGTACCCTTGCCTTGATCTCTCCGCCTCCTCGCGAGCTTGCCTGGCGAGGCTGCTCCTGAGGAAGCTTCTTGTCGTCCGCCCCGCGAGGCTTGGCCCCTCGCGAGGGTCTTGAGCTCGGTTTGATGAATATGGGCCGCACTGGGCCACTACTCGAGCCATGCCGCAGGCCGCAGGTAGGCAAGTCTGGGGACTCCCGTTCCTAGAACGCCGACAATGGCGCCTCACAAGACCGTGCTCGGGGCTCCACTGTCCTGGTACTCACCGGCTCTGGATCCCCTAAATATGTTGTAGAAGAATCTCGCCCTCGCGCGCCTGTTGATGGCGTCGCAGGGCAGCGAGGCGGGGAAGACCGTGCTCCGGCCCGGCTCTGCTCAGCCAGAAGACAAGGGGAGCTCCTTCTATCCTTTCTTCATGAGCGCCATCATTGCTGGTCTGGTGCCTCCCTTCCCCGAGTTCTTCCTTGTTGTTCTTTGCCAATACAACCTGCATGCCCTGCATCTCCACCCCAACTCTTTCCTTCTCCTGGCGATTTTCGCCTACTATTGTGAGGCTCATGTTGGGGTGATGCCCTCAGTGGCCCTGCTGCGCCATTTCTTCTCCCTCCGAGTTTCGGGTGCCCACATCTCTGCGTGTGCGGGCTTCATTGCATACTCCAAATCCAACGCCATATCAAAGACGGGGAAGAGGATCGACGACTTCTGGAGCAAGTGGGTCACGATGGACGTCGCGCGCATCCACCCCTGACTGGCGCTGCCTACAGGGCAGCCCAAGGCTGTCGATGCATGGTCTCGCGCGGAGCTTGACGACCGTCGGGCGAAGATGGTGCTGAAGAAGATGAATGCAACCTGAGGCGGGGCAACTTGAGGGCGGCGAAGCTGACCGGGGCCATGCTCCTGAGGGAGTTCTTGGTGCACCGGGTAGCTCCACTTCAGGCACACTCGCGCCCGTTGTGGAGGCTCGGGGACGCGGACGCCGTCCTCCGCCCGAGTTCTGAGGCCATAGACGACGAGGAGGATCTGGCCGCGACCCGCCGCTCCTTGGTCGGGGAGGATATGGCGAGCCCGGAGGGCGCTCCGGTCCCCTTGTTCCTTCGTGATGACTGGGAGCTGGTAGTGAGCGCCATGCCCACCTTCAACTGGGATGGACTGGTGCCGGTGGAAGCTTCCGAAGATCCGGCGGCAATGGCAATGGTGGACTTGTCCTCC